>NW_026962353.1:0-67943 GCF_032445375.1 Bacillus rossius redtenbacheri
TTAACTGCCCAATTGCCTGCCTAATTGACCGCCTAATTAACTGCCTAATTGCCTGCTTAATTATCTGCCTAATTGCCTGCCTAATTGCCTGCCTAATACTTGCCTAAGTGCCTGCCTAATTGCCTGCTTAATTATCTGCTTAATTGTCTGCCTAATTATCTGCTTAATTGCCTGCCTAATTGACAGCCTTATTAACTGCCCAATTGCCTGCCTAATTAACTGCATTATTAACTGCCTAAGTGCCTGCGTAATTACCTGCCTAATTAACTGCCTGATTGCCTGCACATATATATTCCTAATTGCCTGCCTATTTAACTGCCTAATTGCCTGCCTAATTGCCTGCCTAATTGCCTGCCTAACTATCTGCTTAATTGCCTGCCTAATTATCTGCTTAATTGCCTGCCTAATTAACTCCCCAATTTACTGCCTAATTGACTGCCTTATTACATGCCCAATTGCCTGCCTAATTAAATGCCTAATTAACTGCCTAATTATCTGCCTAATTGCCTGCCTAATTATCTGCATAATTGCCTGCCTAATTAACTCCTAATTAAATGCCTAATTGACTGTCTAATTAACTGCCTAATTAACTGCCCAATTGCCTGCCTAATTAAATGCCTAATTAACTGCCTAATTATCTGCCTAATTATATGCTTAATTGCCTGCCTAATTAACTCCTAATTAAATGCCTAATTGCCTGTCTAATTAACTGCCTAATTAACTGCCCAATTGCCTGCCTAATTAACTGCCTAATTGCCTGCCTAATTGACCGCCTAATTAACTGCCTAATTGCCTTCTTAATTATCTGCCTTATTGCCTGCCTAATTATCTGCTTAATTATCTGCTTAATTGCATGCCTAATAACTGCCTAATAAACTGCCCAATTGCCTGCCTAATTAACTACCTAATTAACTGCCCAATTGCCTGCCTAATTGACAGCCTAATTAACTTCCTAATTGCCTGTCCAATAACTTCCTAATTAATTGCCCTATTGCCTGCCTAATTAACTGCCTAAATAACTGCCTAATTGCCTGCCTCATTACCTGCCTAATTGCTTGACTAATAAACTGCCTAATTGCCTGCCTGATTGCCTGCTTAATTGCCTGCCTAATTGCCTGCCTAATTAACTTCCTAATTGCCTGCCTAATTTACTGCTTAATTGCCTGCCTAATTGCCTGCCTAATTATCTACCTAATTAACTGCACAATTGCCTGCCTAATTAACTGCCTAATTAAATGCCTAATGGCCTGTCTAATTAACTGCCTAATTAACTGCCTAATTGCCTGCCTAATTGCCTGCCTAATTGCTTGCCTAATTAACTGCATAATTGCCTGCTTAATAACCTGCCTTATTGCCTGCCTAATTGACAGCCTAATTAACTGCCTAATTGCCTGCCTAATTTACTGCCTAATTGCCTGCATTATTATCAGCCTAATTGCCTGCCTAAATAACTGCCTAAGTGCCTGCCTAATTGCCTGTCTAATTAACTGCCTTATTGCCTGCCCAATTGCCTGCCTAATAAACTGCCCAATTGCCTGCCTAATTAACTGCCTAATTAACTGCCTAAGTGCCTGCCTAATTGCTTGCGTAATTAACTGCCTAATTGCCTTTTTAATTGCCTGCCTAATTATTTGCTTAGTTGCCTGCCTAATTAACTCCTAATTAAATGCCTAATTGCCTGTCTAATAAACTGCCTAATTAACTGCCCAATTGCTTGTTTAATTAACTGCCTAATTGCCTGCTTAATTGACCGCCTTATTAACCACCTAATTGCCTGCTTAATTATCTGCCTAATTGCCTGCCTAATTATCTGCTTAATTATCTGCTTAATTGCCTGCCTAATTGACAGCCTAATTAACTGCCTAATTCCTTGCCTAATTAACTGCCTAATTATCTGCTTAATTGCCTGCCTAATTAACTGCCTAATTAACTGCCAAATTGCCTGCCTAATTAACTGCCCAATTGCCTGCCTAATTGACCGCCTAATTAACTGCCTAATGGCCTGCCTAATTAACTGTCTAATTGCCTGCCTAATTAACTGCCTAATTGCCTGCCTAATTAACTGCCTAATTAACTGCCTAAGTGCCTGCCTAATTGCTTGCCTAATTAACTGCCTAATTGCCTTTTTTATTGCCTGCCTAATTATCTGCTTAATTGCCTGCCTAATTAACTCCTAATTAAATGCCTAATTGCCTGTCTAATTAACTGCCTAATTAACTGCCTAATTAACTGCCCAATGGCCTGTTTAATTAACTGCCTAATTGCCTGCTTAATTGACCGCCTAATTAACCACCTAATTGCCTGATTAATTATCTGCCTAATTGCCTGCCTAATTATCTGCTTAATTATCTGCTTAATTGCCTGCCTAATTAACTGCCTAATTATCTGCTTAATTGCCTGCCTAATTATTTGCCTAATTAACTGCCTAATTAACTGCACAATTGCCTGCCTAATTAACTGCCTTATTTAAATGCCTAATTGCCTATCTAATTAACCGCCTAATTGCCTGCTTAATTAACTGCCTAATTAACTGCCTGCCTAATTAACCGCCTAATTATCTGCCTAATTGCCTGCCTAATTGTATGCCTAATAGCCTGCCTTGTTATCAGCCTAATTGCCTGCCTAAATAACTGCCTAAGTGCCTGCTTAATTGCCTGCCCAATTGCCTGCCTAATAAACAGCCCAATTGCCTGCATAATTAACTGCCTAATTAACTGCCTAAGTGCCTGCCTAATTGCCTGCCTAATTAACTGCCTAATTGCCTTTTAATTGCCTGCCTAATTATCTGCTTAATTGCCTGCCTAATTAACTCTTAATTAAATGCCTAATTGCCTGTCTAATTAACTGCCTAATTAACTGCCCAATTGCCTGTTTAATTAACCGCCTAATTGCCTGTTTAATTAACTGCCTAATTAACTGCCTGCCTAATTGACCGCCTAATTAACTGCTTAATTATCTGCCTAATTGCCTGCCTAATTAACTGCCTAATTGCCTGCCTAATTAACTACCTAATTAACTGCACAATTGCCTGCTTAATTAACTGCCTAATTAAATGCCTAATTGCGTGTCTAATTAACCGCCTAATTGCCTGCCTAATTAACTGCCTAATTGCCTGCCTAATTGTATGCCTAATAGCCTGCCTAATAGCCTGCCTAATAGCCTGCCTAATTACCTGCCAAATTGCCTGCTTAATTATCTGCCTAATTGCCTGCCTAATCATCTGCTTAATTGCCTGTCTAATTAACTGCCTTATTGCCTACCCAATTGCCTGCCTCATTAACTGCCTAATTATTTGCTTAATTGCCTGCCTAATTAACTGCCTAATTAACTGCCCAATTGCCTGCCTAATTAACTGCCTAACTAACTGCCCAATTGCCTGCCTAATTAACTGCCTAATTAACTGCCCAATTGCCTCCCTTATTGAACGCCTAATTAACTGCCTAACAGCCTGCCTAATAGCTTGCCTAATTACCTGCCAAATTGCCTGCCTGCCTAATTATCTGCTTAATTGCCTGCTTATTTACATGCCCGCCTAATTGCCTGCTTGCCTAATTAACTGCATAATTGCCTTCTTAATTACCTGCCTAATTGCCTGCCTAATTGCCTGCCTAATTGCTTGACTAATAAAATGCCTTATTGCCTGCCTAATTGCCTGCTTTTTGACCGCCTAATTAACTGCCTAATTGCCTGCTTAATCATCTGCCTAATTGCCTGCCTAATTAACTGCCTAATTGCCTGCCTAATTAACTGCCTAATTATGTGCCCAATTGCCTGCCTAATTAACTTCCCAATTGCCTGCCTAATTGACCGCCTATTTAACTGCCTAATTGCCTGCTTAATTATCTGCCTAATTGCCTGCCTAATTAACTGCCTAATTGCCTTCCTAATTGCCTGCTTCATTATCTGCTTAATTGCCTGCCAAATTAACTGCCTAATTAAATGCCCAATTGCCTGCTTAATTGACCGCCTAATAAATTGCCTAATTGCCTGCTTAATTATCTGCCTAATTGCCTGCCTTATTAACTGCCTAATTGCCTGCCTAATTAACTAACTAATTAACTGCCCAATTGCCTGCCTAATTAACTGCCTAATTAACTGCCCAATTGGCTGCCTAATTGACCGCCTAATTAACTGCCTTATTGCCTGCTTCATTATCTGCTTAATTGCCTGCCAAATTAACTGCCTAATTAAATGCCCAATTGCCTGCTTAATTGACCGCCTAATAAATTGCCTAATTGCCTGCTTAATTATCTGCCTAATTGCCTGCCTATTTGCCTGCTTAATCATCTGCCTAATTGCCTGCCTAATTAACTGCCCAATTGCCTGCCTAATTAACTGCCTAATTGCTTGCCTAATTACCTGCCAAATTGGCTGCCTGCCTAATTAACTGCTTAATTGCCTGCTTATTTACCTGCCTGCCAAATTGCCTGCTTGCCTAATTGCTTGCCTAATTTACTGCATAATTGCCTGCTTGCCTAAATGCTTGCCTAATTAACTGCATAATTGCCTGCTTAATTACCTGCCTAATTGCCTGCCTAATTGCTTGACTAATAAACTGCCTAATTGCCTGCCTAATTATCTGCCCAATTGCCTGCCTAATTAACTGCCCAATTGCCTGCCTAATTGAACGCCTAATTAACTGCCTAACAGCCTGCCTAATAATCTGCCTAATTACCTGCCAAATTGCCTGCCTGCCTAATTAACTGCTTAATTGCCTGCTTATTTGCCTGCCTGCCTAATTGCCTGCTTGCCTAATTAACTGCATATTTGCCTGCTTAATTACCTGCCTAATTGCTTGCCTAATTGCCTGCCTAATTGCTTGACTAATAAACTGCCTTATTGCCTGCCTAATTGCCTGCTTTTTGACCGCCTAATTAACTGCCTAATTGCCTGCTTAATCATCTGCCTAATTGCCTGCCTAATTAACTGCCTAATTGCCTGCCTAATTAACTTCCTAATTATGTGCCCAATTGCCTGCCTAATTAACTTCCCAATTGCCTGCCTAATTGACCGCCTAATTAACTGCCTAATTGCCTGCTTAATTATCTGCCTAATTGCCTGCCTAATTAATTGCCCAATTGCCTTCCTAATTGTCTGCTTCATTATCTGCCTAATTTTCTGCCTAATTAACTGCTTAATTGCCTGCCTAATTAACTGCCTAATTGCCTGCCTAATTGTCTGCTTAATTATCTGCCTAATTGCCTGCCTTATTAACTGCCTAATTGCCTGCCTAATTAACTAACTAATTAACTGCCCAATTGCCTGCCTAATTAACTGCCTAATTAACTGCCCAATTGGCTGCCTAATTGACCGCCTAATTAACTGCCTAATTGCCTGCTTAATTATCTGCATAATTGCCTGCCTAATTGCCTGCTTAATCATCTGCCTAATTGCCTGCCTAATTAACTGCCCAATTGCCTGCCTAATTAACTGCCTAATTGCCTGCCTAATTAACTGCCTAATTGCATGCTTAATTGAGCGCCTAATTAATTGCCTAATTGCCTGCTTAATTATCTGTCAAATTATCTGCCTAATTATTTGCTTACTAACCCTGCCAAATTAACTGCCTAATTAACTGCCCGATTGCCTGCCTAATTGACCACCTAATTAACTGCCTAATAGCCTGCGTAATTACCAGCCTAATTACCTGCCAAATTGGCTGCCTGCCTAATTAACTGCTTAATCGCCTGCTTATTTACCTGCCTGCCAAATTGCCTGCTTGCCTAATTGCTTGCCTAATTAACTGCATAATTGCCTGCTTGCCTAAATGCTTGCCTAATTAACTGCATAATTGCCTGCTTAATTACCTGCCTAATTGCCTGCCTAATTGCCTGCCTAATTGCTTGACTAATAAACTGCCTAATTGCCTGCCTAATTATCTGCTTAATTGCCTGCCTAATTAACTGCCTAATTAACTGCCCAATTGCCTGCCTTATTAACTGCCTAAATAACTGTCCAATTGCATGCCCAATTGCCTGCCTAATTAACTGCCTAATTCCCTGCCTAATTGCCTGCCTAATTGTCTGCTTTATTATCTGCCTAATTGCCTGCCTAATTAACCGCCTAAGTGCCTGCCTAATTGCCAGGCTTATTAACTGCCTGATTGCCTGCTTAATTATCTGCCTAATTGCCTGCCTAATTGCCTGCCTAATTGCTTGACTAATAAACTGCCTAATTGCCTGCCTAATTAACTGCCTAATTATCTTCCTAATTTCCTGCCTTATTGCCTGCCTAATTAACTGCCTAATTTACTGCCTTATTATCTGCATATTGGCCTGCCTTATTAACTGCCTAATTGCCTGCCTAATTAACTGCCTAATTGCCTCCCTAGTTGCCTGCCTAATTAACTACCTAATTAACTGCACAATTGCCTGTCTAATTAACGGCCTAATGAAATGCCTAATTGCCTGTCTAATTAACTGCCTAATTAACTGCCAAATTGCCTGCCTGATTAACTGCCTAATTAACTGCCCAATGGCCTGCCTAATTAACTGCCTAATTGCCTGCCTAATTATCTGCTTAATTGCCAGCCTAATTAACTCCTAATTAAATGCCTGATTGCCTGTCTAATTAACTGCCTAATTAACTGCCCAATTGCCAGCCTAATTAACTGCCTAATTAACTGCCCAATTGCCTGCTTAATTAACTGCCCAATTGCCTGCCTAATTGACCGCTTAATTAACTGCCTAATTGCCTGCCTAATTAACTGCCTAATTGCCTGCCTAATTAACTGCCTAATTGCCTGCCTTATTATCAGCCTAATTGCCTGCCTAATTAACTGCCTAAGTGACTGCCTAATTGCCTGTCTTTAACTGCCTTATTGCCTGCCCAATTGTTTGCCTAATTAACTGCCCAATTGCCTGCCTAATTAACTGCCTAATTAACTGCCTAAGTGCCTGCTTAATCATCTGCCTAATTGCTTGCCTAATTAATTGCCTAATTGCCTGCCTAATAAACTGCCTAATTGCCTGCTTAATTGACCGCCTAATTAATTGCCTAATTGCCTGCTTAATTATTTGCCTAATTATTTGCTTAATTGCCTGCCAAATTAACTGCCTAATTAACTGCCCAATTGCCTACCTAATTGACCACCTAATTAACTGCCTAATAGCCTGCCTAATTACCAGCCTAATTACCTGCCAAATTGGCTGCCTGCCTAATTAACTGCTTAATTGCCTGCTTATTTACCTGCCTGCCAAATTGCCTGCTTGCGTAATTGCTTGCCTAATTAACTGCATAATTGCCTGCTTGCCTAAATGCTTGCCTAATTAACTGCATAATTGCCTGCTTAATTACCTGCCTAATTGCCTGCCTAATATCCTGCCTAATTGCTTGACTAATAAACTGCCTTATTGCCTGCCTAATTGCCTGCTTAATTGCCTGCCTAATTAACTTCCTAATTGACTGCCTTATTGCCTGCCTAATTGCCTGCCTAAATAACTACATAATTGCATGCCTTATTATCTGCCTAATTGCCTGCCTAATTAACTGCCTAAGTTCCTGCCTAATTGCCTGCCTAATTAACTACCTAATTAACTGCACAAATGCCTGCCTAATTAACTGCCTTATTTAAATGCCTAATTGCCTGTCTAATTAACTGCCTCATTAACTGCCCAATTGCCTGCCTAATTAACTGCCTAATTGCCTGCCCAACTGCCTGCCTATTAACTGCCTAATTAACTGCCCAATTGTCTGCCTAACTGACCACCTAATCAACTGCCTAATAGCGTGCCTAATAGCCTGCCTAATTACTTGCCAAATTGCCTGCCTGCCTAATTAACTGCTTAATTGCCTGCTTATTTGCCTGCCTGCCTTATTGTCTGCTTGCCTAATTGCCTGTCTAATTAACTGCCTAATTAACTGCCCAATTGCCTGCCTAATTAACTGCCTAATTGCCTGCCCAACTGCCTGCCTAATTAACTGCCTATTTAACTGCCAAATTGCCTGCCTAATTAACTGCCTAATTATCTGCCCAATTTCCTGAATAATTAACTGCCTAATTGCCTAATTGCCTGCCTAATTGCCTGTATTATAATCTTCTGCTTAATTGCCTGCCTAATTAACTCCTAATTAAATGCCTAATTGCCTGCCTAATAGCCTGCCTAATTACTTGCCAAATTGCCTGCCTGCCTAATTAACTGCTTAATTGCCTGCTTATTGGCCTGCCTGCCTTATTGTCTGCTTGCCTAATTGCCTGCCTAATTAACTGCCTAATTATCTGCTTAATTGCCTGCCTCATTAACTGCCTAAACAACTGCCCAATTGCCTGCCTAATTAACTGCCTAACTAACTGCCCAATTGCCTGCCTAATTGACTGCCTTATTAACTTCCTAAATGCCTGTCTAATTAACTGCCTAATTAACTGCCCAATTGCCTGCCTAATTGACCGCCTAATTAACTGCCTAATTGCCTGCTTAATTATCTGCATAATTGCCTGCTTAATTATCTGCTTAATTGCCTGCCTAAATATCTGCTTAATTGCCTGCCTAATTGACCGCCTTATCAACTGCCCAATTGCCTGCCTTATTAACTGCATAATTAACTGCCTAAGTGCCTGCCTAATTAACTGCATAATTAACTGCCTAAGTGCCTGCCTAATTGCCTGCCTAATTAACTGCCTGATTGCCTGCTCATATATATGCCTAATTGCCTGCCTATTTAACTGCCTAATTGCCTGCCTAATTGCCTGCCTAACTATCTGCTTAATTGCCTGCCTAATTGCCTGCCTAATTATCTGCTTAATTGCCTCCCTAATTAACTCCCCAATTGCCTGCCTAATTAAATGCCTAATTAACTGCCTAATTATCTGCCTTATTGCCTGCCTAATTATCTGCTTAATTGCCTGCCTAATTAACTCCTAATTAAATGCCTAATTGCCTGTCTAATTAACTGCCTAATTAACTGCCCAATTGCCTGCCTAATCAACTGCCTAATTGCCTGCCTAATTGACCGCCTTATTAACCGCCTAATTGCCTGCTTAATTATCTGCCTTATTGCCTGCCTAATTATCTGCTTAATTATCTGCTTAATTGCATGCCTAATAACTGCCTAATAAACTGCCCAATTGCCTGCCTAATTAACTACCTAATTAACTGCCAAATTGCCTGCCTAATTGACAGCCTAATTAAATTCCTAATTGCCTGTCCAATTATTTGCCTAATTAATTGCCCTATTGCCTGTCTAATTAACTGCCTAAATAACTGCCTAATTGCCTGCCTAATTGCCTGCCTAATTGCTTGACTAATAACTGCCTAATTGCCTGCCTGATTGCCTGCTTAATTGCCTGCCTAATTGCCTGCCTAATTAACTTCCTAATTGCCTGCCTAATTAACTGCCTAATTGCCTGTCTAATTGCCTGCCTAATTATCTACCTAATTAACTGCACAATTGCCTGCCTAATTAACTGCCTAATTAAATGCCTAATGGCCTGTCTAATTAACTGCCTAATTAACTGCCTAATTGCCTGCCTAATTGCCTGCCTAATTGCCTGCCTAATTGCTTGCCTAATTAACTGCATAATTGCCTGCTTAATAACCTGCCTTATTGCCTGCCTAATTGCCTGCTTAATAACCTGCCTTATTGCCTGCCTAATTGCCTGCCTAATTGCTTGACTAATAAACTGCCTAATTAACTGCCCAATTGCCTGCCTAATTGACCGCCTAATTAACTGCCTAATTGCCTGCTTAATTATTTGCCTAATTGCCTGCCTAATTATCTGCTTAATTGCCTGCCTAATTATCTGCTTAATTGCCTGCCTAATTGACCGCCTTATTAACTGCCCAATTGCCTGCCTAATTAACTGCATAATTAAGTGCCTAAGTGCCTGCCTAAGTGCCTGCCTAATTAACTGCCTGATTGTCTAATCATATATATGCCTAAATGCCTGCCTGTTTAACTGCCTAATTGCCTGCTTAACTATCTGCTTAATTGCCTGCCTAATTGCCTGTCTAATTATCTGCTTAATTGCCTGCCTAATTAACTCCCCAATTGCCTGCCTAATTGACTGCCTTATAAACTGCCCAATTGCCTGCCTAATTAAATGCCTAATTAACTGCCTAATTATCTGCCTAATTGCATGCCTAATTAACTGCCCAATTGCCTGCCTAATTAACTGCCTAATTGCCTGCCTAATTGACCGCCTTATTAACCACCTAATTGCCTGCTTAATTATCTGCCTTATTGCCTGCCTAATTATCTGCTTATTTATATGCTTAATTGCATGCCTAATAACTGCCTAATAAACTGCCCAATTGCCTGCCTAATTAACTACCTAATTAACTGCCCAATTGCCTGCCTAATTGACAGCCTAATTAACTTCCTAATTGCCTGTCCAATTAACTGCCTAATTAATTGCCCTATTACCTGCCTAAATAACTGCCTAATTGCCTGCCTAATTGCCTGCCTAATTGCTTGACTAATAAACTGCCTAATTGCCTGCCTGATTTCCTGCTTAATTGCCTGCCTAATTGCCTGCCTAATTAACTTCCTAATTGCCTGCCTAATTAACTGCCTAATTAACTGCCCAATTGCCTGTCTAATTAACTGCCTAATTAACTGCCCAATTGCCTGCCTAATTAACTGCCCAATTGCCTGCCTAATTGAGAGCCTAATTAACTTCCTAATTGCCTGTCCAATTAACTGCCTAATTAATTGCCCTATTGCCTGCCTAATTAACTGCCTAAATAACTGCCTAATTGCCTGCCTAATTGCCTGCCTAATTGCTTGACTAATAAACTGCCTAATTGCCTGCCTGATTGCCTGCTTAATTGCCTGCCTAATTGCCTGCCTAATTAACTTCCTAATTGCCTGCTTATTAACTGCCTAATTGCCTGCCTAATTATCTACCCAATTAACTGCACAATTGCCTGCCTAATAAACTGCCTAATTAAATGCCTAATGGCCTGTCTAATTAACTGCCTAATGAACTGCCTAATTGCCTGCCTACTTGCCTGCCTAATTGCTTGCCTAATTAACTGCATAATTGCCTGCTTAATAACCTGCCTTATTGCCTGCCTAATTGCCTGTATAATAACCTGCCTTATTGCCTGCCTAATTGCCTGCCTAATTGCTTGACTAATAAACTGCCTAATTGCCTGCCTGATTGCCTGCTTAATTGCCTGCCTAATTGCCTGCCTAATTAACTGCCTAATTAACTGCCTAATTAACTGCCTAATTGCCTGCCTAATTATCTACCTAATTAACTGCACAATTGCCTGCCTAATTAACTGCCTAATTAAATGCGTAATGGCCTGTCTAATTAACTGCCTAATTAACTGCCTAATTGCCTGCCTAATTGACCGCCTAATTAACTGCCTAATTGCCTGCTTAATTATCTGCCTTATTGCCTGCCTAATTTTCTGCTTAATTGCCTGGCTAATTAACTGCCTAATTATCTGCTTAATTGTCTGCCTAATTAATTGCCTAATTAACTGCCCAATTTCCTGCTTAATTAACTGCCTAATAAACTGCCCTATTGCCTGCCTAATTATCTCCCTAATTAACTGCACAATTGCCTGCCTAATTAACTGCCTAATTAAATGCCTAATGGCCTGTCTAATTAACTGCCTAATTAACTGCCTAATTGCCTGCCTACTTGCCTGCCTAATTGCTTGCCTAATTAACTGCATAATTGCCTGCTTAATAACCTGCCTTATTGCCTGCCTAATTGCCTGCTTAATAACCTGCCTTATTGCCAGCCTAATTGCCTGCCGAATTGCTTGACTAATAAACTGCCTAATTGCCTGCCTGATTGCCTGCTTAATTGCCTGCCTAATGGCCTGTCTAATTAACTGCCTTATTAACTGCCTAATTGCCTGCCTACTTGCCTGCCTAATTGCTTGCCTAATTGCCTGCCTAATTGCCTGCCTAATTGACCGCCTAATTAACTGCCTAATTGCCTGCTTAATAACCTGCCTTATTGCCTGCCTAATTGCCTGCCTAATTGCTTGACTAATAAACTGCCTAATTGCCTGCCTGATTGCCTGCTTAATTGCCTGCCTAAATGCCTGCCTAATTAACTTCCTAATTGCCTGCCTAATTAACTGCCTAATTAACTGCCTAATTGCCTGCCTAATTATCTACCTAATTAACTGCACAATTGCCTGCCTAATTAACTGCCTTATTAAATGCCTAATGGCCTGTCTAATTAACTGCCTTATTGACCGCCTAATTAACTTCCTAATTGCCTGCCTTATTATCAGCATAATTGCCTGCCTAATTAACTGCCTAAGTGCCTGCCTAATTGCCTGTCTAATTAACTGCCTAATTAACAGCCTAAGTGCCTGCCTAATTAACGGCCTAATGAAATGCCTAATTGCCTGTCTAATTAACTGCCTAATTAACTTTCAAATTGCCTGCCTAATTAACTGCCTAATTGTTTGCCCGACTGCCTGCCTAATTAACTGCCTAATTAACTGCCCAATTGTCTGCCTAATTGCCTGCCTAATTAACTGCCCAATTGCCTGCCTAATTAACTGCCTAATTAACTGCCCAATTGCCTGTCTAATTAACTGCCTAATTAACTGCCCAATTGCCTGCCTAATTAACTGCCCAATTGCCTGCCTAATTGAGAGCCTAATTGCCTGCCTAATTAACTGCCTAATTGCCTGCCTTATTATCAGCCTAATTGCCTGCCTAAATAACTGCCTAAGTGCCTGCCTAATTGCCTGTCTAATTAACTGCCTTATTTACTGCACAATTGACTGCCTAATTAACTGCCCATTTGCCTGCCTAATTAATTGCCTAAGTGACTGCCTAATTGCTTGCCTAATTAACTGCCTGATTGCCTTTTTAATTGCCTGCCTAATTATCTGCTTAATTGCCTGCCTAATTAACTCCTAATTAAATGCCAATTGCCTGTCTAATTAACTGCCTAATTAACTGCCCAATTGCTTGTTTAATTAACTGCCTAATTGCCTGCTTAATTGACCGCCTAATTAACCACCTAATTGCCTGCTTAATTATCTGCCTAATTGCCTGCCTAATTATCTGCTTAATTGCCTGCCTAATTGACAGCCTAATTAACTGCCTAATTGCCTGCCTAATTGCCTGCCTAATTAACTGCCTAATTATCTGCTTAATTGCCTGCCTAATTAACTGCCTAATTAACTGCCCAATTGCCTGCCTAATTAACTGCCTAATTAACTGCCCAATTGCCTGCCTAATTGACCGCCTAATTAACTGCCTAATTGCCTGCCTAATTAACTGCCTAAATGCCTGCCTTATTATCAGCCTAATTGCCTGCCTAATTAACTGCCTAAGTGCCTGCCTAATTGCCTGTCTTATTAACTGCCTTATTGCCTGCCCAATTGCCTGCCTAATTAACTGCCCAATTGCCTGCCTAATTAACTGCCTAATTAACTGCCTAAGTGCCTGCCTAATTGCCTCCTTAATCATCTGCCTAATTAACTGCCCAATTGCCTGCCTAATTAACTGCCTAATTGCCTGCCTAATTAACTGCCTAATTGCCTGCTTAATTGACCGCCTAATTAATTGCCTAATTGCCTGCTTAATTATCTGCCTAATTATCTGCCTAATTATTTGTTTAATTGCCTGCCAAATTAACTGCCTAATTAACTGCCCAATTGCCTGCTTAATTGACCACCTAATTAACTGCCTAATAGCCTGCCTAATTACCAGCCTTATTACCTGCCAAATTGGCTGCCTGCCTAATTAACTGCATAATTGCCTGCTTATTTACCTGCCTGCCAAATTGCCTGCTTGCCTAATTGCTTGCCTAATTAAATGCATAATTGCCTGCTTGCCTAAATGCTTGCCTAATTAACTGCATAATTGCCTGCTTAATTACCTGCCTAATTGCCTGCCTAATTGCCTGCCTAATTGCTTGAAAAATAAACTGCCTAATTGCCTGCCTAATTATCTGCTTAATTGCCTGCCTAATTAACTGCCTAATTAACTGCCCAATTGCCTGCATTATTAACTGCCTAAATAACTGTCCAATTGCATGCCCAATTGCCTGCCTAATTAACTGCCTAATTCCCTGCCTAATTGCCTGCCTAATGGTCTGCTTTATTATCTGCCTAATTGCCTGCCTAATTAACCGCCTAAGTGCCTGCCTAATTGCCAGGCTTATTAACTGCATAATTGCCTGCTTAATAACCTGCCTTATTGCCTGCCGAATTGCCTGTATAATAACCTGCCTTATTGCCTGCCTAATTGCCTGCCTAATTGCTTGACTAATAAACTGCCTAATTGCCTGCCTGATTGCCTGCTTAATTGCCTGCGTAATTGCCTGCCTAATTAACTTCCTAATTGCCTGCCTAATTAACTGCCTAATTAACTGCCTAATTAACTGCCTAATTGCCTGCCTAATTATCTACCTAATTAACTGCACAATTGCCTGCCTAATTAACTGCCTAATTAAATGCCTAATGGCCTGTCTAATTAACTGCCTAATTAACTGCCTAATTGCCTGCCTAATTGACCGCCTAATTAACTGCCTAATTGCCTGCTTAATTATCTGCCTTATTGCCTGCCTAATTTTCTGCTTAATTGCCTGGCTAATTAACTGCCTAATTATCTGCTTAATTGTCTGCCTAATTAATTGCCTAATTAACTGCCCAATTTCCTGCTTAATTAACTGCCTAATAAACTGCCCAATTGCCTGCCTAATTATCTACCTAATTAACTGCACAATTGCCAGCCTAATTAACTGCCTACTTAAATGCCTAATGGCCTGTCTAATTAACTGCCTAATTAACTGCCTAATTGCCTGCCTACTTGCCTGCCTAATTGCTTGCCTAATTAACTGCATAATTGCCTGCTTAATAACCTGCCTTATTGCCTGCCTAATTGCCTGCTTAATAACCTGCCTTATTGCCTGCCTAATTGCCTGCCGAATTGCTTGACTAATAAACTGCTTAATTGCCTGCCTGATTGCCTGCTTAATTGCCTGCCTAATGGCCTGTCTAATTAACTGCCTTATTAACTGCCTAATTGCCTGCCTACTTGCCTGCCTAATTGCTTGCCTAATTAACTGCCTAATTGCCTGCCTTATTGACCGCCTAATTAACTGCCTAATTGCCTGCTTAATAACCTGCCTTATTGCCTGCCTAATTGCCTGCCTAATTGCTTGACTAATAAACTGCCTAATTGCCTGCCTGATTGCCTGCTTAATTGCCTGCCTAAATGCCTGCCTAATTAACTTCCTAATTGCCTGCCTAATTAACTGCCTAATTGCCTGCCTAATTATCTACCTAATTAACTGCACAATTGCCTGCCTAATTAACTGCCTAATTAAATGACTAATGGCCTGTCTAATTAACTGCCTTATTGACCGCCTAATTAACTTCCTAATTGCCTGCCTTATTATCAGCATAATTGCCTGCCTAATTAACTGCCTAAGTGCCTGCCTAATTGCCTGTCTAATTAACTGCCTAATTAACAGCCTAAGTGCCTGCCTAATTAACGGCCTAATGAAATGCCTAATTGCCTGTCTAATTAACTGCCTAATTAACTTTCAAATTGCCTGCCTAATTAACTGCCTAATTGTTTGCCCGACTGCCTGCCTAATTAACTGCCTAATTAACTGCCCAATTGTCTGCCTAATTGACCGCCTAATCAACTGCCCAATTGCCTGCCTAATTGACAGCCTAATTAACTGCCTAATTGCCTGCCTAATTAACTGCCAAATTATCTGCTTAATTGCCAGCCTAATTAACTGCCCAATTGCCTGCCTAATTGACCGCCTAATTAACTGCCTAATTGCCTGCATAATTAACAGCCTAATTGCCTGCCTAATTAACTGCCTAATTGCCTGCCTTATTATCAGCCTAATTGCCTGCCTAAATAACTGCCTAAGTGCCTGCCTAATTGCCTGTCTAATTAACTGCCTTATTTACTGCACAATTGCCTGCCTAATTAACTGCCCATTTGCCTGCCTAATTAATTGCCTAAGTGACTGCCTAATTGCTTGCCTAATTAACTGCCTAATTGCCTTTTTAATTGCCTGCCTAATTATCTGCTTAATTGCCTGCCTAATTAACTCCTAATTAAATGCCTAATTGCCTGTCTAATTAACTGCCTAATTAACTGCCCAATTGCCTGTTTAATTAACTGCCTAATTGCCTGCTTAATTGACCGCCTAATTAACCACCTAATTGCCTGCTTAATTATCTGCCTAATTGCCTGCCTAATTATCTGCTTAATTGCCTGCCTAATTGACAGCCTAATTAACTGCCTAATTGCCTGCCTAATTGCCTGCCTTATTAACTGCCTAATTATCTGCTTAATTGCCTGCCTAATTAACTGCCTAATTAACTGCCCAATTGCCTGCCTAATTAACTGCCTAATTAACTGCCCAATTGCCTGCCTAATTGACCGCCTAATTAACTGCCTAATTGCCTGCCTAATTAACTGCCTAAATGCCTGCCTTATTATCAGCCTAATTGCCTGCCTAATTAACTGCCTAAGTGCCTGCCTAATTGCCTGTCTTATTAACTGCCTTATTGCCTGCCCAATTGCCTGCCTAATTAACTGCCCAATTGCCTGCCTAATTAACTGCCTAATTAACTGCCTAAGTGCCTGCCTAATTGCCTCCTTAATCATCTGCCTAATTAACTGCCCAATTGCCTGCCTAATTAACTGCCTAATTAACTGCCTAATTGCCTGCTTAATTGACCGCCTAATTAATTGCCTAATTGCCTGCTTAATTATCTGCCTAATTATCTGCCTAATAATTTGTTTAATTGCCTGCCAAATTAACTGCCTAATTAACTGCCCAATTGCCTGCCTAATTGACCACCTAATTAACTGCCTAATAGCCTGCCTAATTACCAGCCTAATTACCTGCCAAATTGGCTGCCTGCCTAATTAACTGCATAATTGCCTGCTTATTTACCTGCCTGCCAAATTGCCTGCTTGCCTAATTGCTTGCCTAATTAAATGCATAATTGCCTGCTTGCCTAAATGCTTGCCTAATTAACTGCATAATTGCCTGCTTAATTACCTGCCTAATTGCCTGCCTAATTGCCTGCCTAATTGCTTGACTAATAAACTGCCTAATTGCCTGCCTAATTATCTGCTTAATTGCCTGCCTAATTAACTGCCTAATTAACTGCCCAATTGCCTGCATTATTAACTGCCTAAATAACTGTCCAATTGCATGACCAATTGCCTGCCTAATTAACTGCGTATTCCCTGCCTAATTGCCTGCCTAATGGTCTGCTTTATTATCTGCCTAATTGCCTGCCTAATTAACCGCCTAAGTGCCTGCCTAATTGCCAGGCTTATTAACTGCCTGATTGCCTGCTTAATTATATGCCTAATTGCCTGCCTAATTAACTGCCTAATTGCCTCCCTAGTTGCCTGCCTAATTAACTACATAATTAACTGCACAATTGCCTGCCTAATTAACGGCCAAATGAAATGCCTAATTGCCTGTCTAATTAACTGCCTAATTAACTGCCAAATTGCCTGCCTAATTTAATGCCTAATTAACTGCCCAATAGCGCCTAATTAATTGCCTAATTGCCTGCCTAATTATCTGCTTAATTGCCTGCCTAATTAACTCCTAATTAATGCCTAATTGCCTGTCTAATTAACTGCCTAATTAACTGCCCAATTGCCTGCCTAATAAACCGCCTAATTAACTGCCTAATTAACTGCCTAATTGCCTGCCCAACTGCCTGCCTAATTAACTGCCCAATTGTCTGCCTAATTGACCGCCTAATCAACTGCCCAATTGCCTGCCTAATTGACAGCCTAATTAACTGCCTAATTGCCTGCTTAATTAACTGCCTAATTATCTGCTTAATTACCTGCCTAATTAACTGCCTAATTAACTGCCCAATTGCCTGCCTAATTAACTGCCTAATTAACTGCCCAATTGCCTGCCTAATTGACCGCCTAATTAACTGCCTAATTGCCTGCTTAATTAACTGCCTAATTGCCTGCCTTATTATCAGCCTAATTGCCTGCCTAATTAACTGCCTAAGTGCCTGCCTAATTGCCTGTCTAATTAACTGCCTTATTGCCTGCCCAATTGCCTGCCTAATTAACTGCCCAATTGCCTACCTAATTAACTGCCTAATTAACTGCCTAAGTGCCTGCCTTAGTGCCTGCCTAACTAACTGCCTAATTGCCTTTTTAATTGCCTGCCTAATTATCTGCTTAATTGCCTGCCTAATTAACTCCTAATTAAATGCCTAATTGCCTGTATATTTAACTGCCTAATTAACTGCCCAATTGCCTGTTTAATTAACTGCCTAATTGCCTGCTTAATTGACCGCCTAATTAACCACCAAATTTCCTGCTTAATTATCTGCCTAATTGCCTGCCTAATTATATGCTTAATTATCTGCTTAATTGCCTGCCTAATTAATTGCCTAATTATCTGCTTAATAACCTGCCTAATTAATTGCCTAATTAACTGCCTAATTAACTGCACAATTGCCTGCCTAATTAACTGCCTAATTAAATGCCTAATTGCCTGTTTAATTAACCGCCTAATTGCCTGCCTAATTAACTGCCTGCCTAATTGACCGCCTAATTAACTGCCTAATTGCCTGCCTAATTGTATGCCTAATAGCCTGCCTTATTATCAGCCTAATTGCCTGCCTAATTAACTGCCTAAGTGCCTGCTTAATTGCCTGCCCAATTGCCTGCCTAATAAACAGCCCAATTGCCTGCATAATTAACTGCCTAATTAACTGCCTAAGTGCCTGCCTAATTGCCTGCCTAATTAACTGCCTAATTGCCTTTTAATTGCCTGCCTAATTATCTGCTTAATTGCCTGCCTAATTAACTTCAAATTAAATGCCTAATTGCCTGTCTAATTAACTGCCTAATTAATGCCCAATTGCCTGTTTAATTAACCGCCTAATTGCCTGCCAAATTAACTGCCTGCCTAATTGCCTGCCTAATTAACTGCCTAATTGCCTGCCTAATTGCTTGCCTAATTAACTACCTAATTAACTGCACAATTGCCTGCCTAATTAACTGCCTAATTAACTGCCCAATGGCCTGCCTAATTAACTGCCTTACTGCCTAATTGCCTGCCTAATTGCCTGCCTAATTATCTGCTTAATTGCCTGCCTAATTAACTCCTTATTAAATGCCTAATTGCCTGTCTAATTAACTGCCTAATTAACTGCCCAATTGCCTGCCTAATTAACTGCCTAATTAACTGCCTAATTGCCTGCCCAATTGCCTGCCTAATTAACTGCCTAATTAACTGCCCAATTGTCTGCCTAATTGACCGCCTAATCAACTGCCCAATTGCCTGCCTAATTGACAGCCTAATTAACTGCCTAATTGCCTGCTTAATTATCTGCATAATTGCCTGCCTAATTATATGCTTAATTGCCTGCTTAATTTACTGCTAAATTATCTGCTTAATTGCCTGCCTAATTAACTGCCTTATTAACTGCCTTATTAACTGCCCAATTGCCTGCCTAATTAACTGCCTAATTAACTGCCCAATTGCCTGCCTAATTGACCGCCTAATTAACTGCCTAATTGCCTGCCTAATTTACTGCCTAATTGCCTGCCTTATTATCAGCCTAATTGCCTGCCTAATTAACTGCCTAAGTGCCTGCCTAATTGCCTGTATAATTAACTGCCTTATTGCCTGACAAATTGCCTGCCTAATTAACTGCCCAATTGCCTGCATTATTAATTGCCTAATTAACTGCCTAAGTGCCTGCCTAATTGCGTGCCTAATTAACTGCCTAATTGCCTTTTTAATTTCCTGCCTAATTATCTGCTTAATTGCCTGCCTAATTAACTCCTAATTAAATGCCTTATTGCCTGTCTAATTAACTGCCTAATTAACTGCCCAATTGCCTGTTTTATTAACTGCCTAATTGCCTGCCTAATTGACCGCCTAATTAACCGCCTAATTGCCTGCTTAATTATCTGCCTTATTGCCTGCCTAATTATCTGCTTATTTATCTGCTTAATTGCCTGCCTAATTAACTGCCTAATTGTCTGCTTAATTGCCTGCCTAATTATTTGCCTTATTAACTGCCAAATAACTGCACAATTGCCTGCCTAATTAACTGCCTAATTAAATGCCTAATTGCCTGTCTAATTAACCGCCTAATTGCCTGCCTAATTAACTGCTTAATTGCCTACCTTATTGCTTGCCTAATATTTGCCCAATTGCCTGCCTAATTAACTGCCTAATTAACTGCCTAATTGCCTGCCCAACCGCCTGCCTATTTACTGCCTAATTAACTGCCCAATTGTCTGCTTAATTAATAGCTTAATCAACTGCCCAATTGCCTGCCTAATTGACCGCCTAATTAACTGCCTAATTGCCTGCTTAATTATCTGCCTAATTGCCTGCCTAATTATCTGCTTAAAGGCCTGCCTAATTAACTGCCTAATCATCTGCTTAATTGCCTGCCTAATTAACTGCCTAATTAACTGCTCAATTGCCTGCCTAATTGACCGCCTAATTAACTGCCTAATTGCCTGCTTAATTATCTGCCTAATTGCCTGCCTAATTGCCTGCCTAATTAACTGCCTAAGTGCCTGCCTAAGTGCCTGCTTAATTATCTGCTTAATTGCCTGCCTAATTATCTTCTTAATTGCCTGCCTAATTGACCGCTTTATTAACTGCCCAATTGCCTGCCTAATTAACTGCATAATTAACTGCCTAAGTGCCCTCCTAATTGCCTGCCTAATTAACTGCCTGATTGCCTGCTCATATATATGCCTAATTGCCTGCCTATTTAACTGCCTAATTACCTGCCTTATTGCCTGCCTTATTGCCTGCCTAACTATCTGCTTAATTGCCTGCCTAATTGCCTGCCTAATTATCTGCTTAATTGCCTGCCTAATTAAATCCCTAATTGCCTGCCTAATTAACTGCCTTATTAACTGCCCAATTGCCTGCCTAATTAAATGCCTAATTAACTGCCTAATTATCTGCCTAATTGCCTGCCTAATTATCTGCTTAATTGCCTGCCTAATTAACTCCTAATTAAATGCCTAATTACCTGTCTAATTAATTGCCTAATTATCTGCCCAATTGCCTGCCTAATGAACTGCCTAATTGACTGCCTAATTGCCTGCCTAATTAACCGCCTAATTGCCTGCTTAATTATCTACTTAATTGCCTGCATAATTAACTGCCTAATTAACTTCCTAATTGCCTAACTAATTGCCTGCCTAATTAACTGCCTAATTGCCTGCCTTATTATCAGCCTAATTGCCTGCCTAATTAACTGCCTAAGTGCCTGCCTAATTGCCTGTCTAATTTACTGTCTTATTGCCGCCCAATTGCCTGCCTAATTAACTGCCCATTTGCCTGCCTAATTAACTGCCCAATTGCCTGCCTAATTAACTGCCTAATTGCCTGCCTAATTAACTGCCTAATTGCCTGCCTAATTAACCGCCTAATTAACTGCCTAATTGCATGCTTAATTATCTGCTAATTGCCTGCCTAATTTTCTGCTTAATTGCCTGGCTAATTAACTGTCTAATTATCTGCTTAATTGCCTGCCTAATTAACTGCCTAATTAACTGTCCAATTGCCTGCCTAATTAACTGCCCAATTGCCTGCCTAATTAACTGCCTAATTAACTGCCCAATTGCCTGCCTAATTGAACACCTAATTAACTGCCTAACAGCCTGCCTAATAGCCTGCCTAATTACCTGCCAAATTGCCTGCCTGCCTAATTAACTGCTTAAATGCCTGTTTTTTACCTGCCTGCTTAATTGCCAGCTAGCCTAATTAACTGCATAATTGCCTGCTTAATTACCTGCCTAATTGCCTGCCTAATTGCCTGCCTAATTGCTTGACTAATAAACTGCCTTATTGCCTGCCTAATTGCCTGCTTTTTGACCGCCTAATTAACTGCCTAATTGCCTGCTTAATCATCTGCCTAATTGCCTGCCTAATTAACTGCCTAATTGCCTGCCTAATTAACTGCCTAATTATGTGCCCAATTGCCTGCCTAATTAACTTCCCAATTAGCTGCCTAATTGACCGCCTAATTAACTGCCTAATTGCCTGCTTAATTATCTGCCTAATAGCCTGCCTAATTAACTGCCTAATTGCCTTCCTAATTGCCTCCTTCATTATCTGCCTAATTGTCTGCCTAATTAACTGCTTAATTGCCTGCCTAATTAACTGCCTAATTGCCTGCCTAATTATCTGCTTAATTGCCTGCCTAATTACCTGCCAAATTGGCTGCCTGCCTAATTAACTGCTTAATTGCCTGCTTTTTTGCCTGCCTGCTTAATTGCCTGCTAGCCTAATTAACTGCATAATTGCCTGCTTAATTACCAGCCTAATTACCTGCCAAATTGTCTGCCTGCCTAATTAACTGCATAATTGCCTGCTTAATTACCTGCCTAATTGCCTGCCTAATTGCTTGACTAATAAACTGCCTAATTGCCTGCCTAATTATCTGCTTAATTGCCTGCCTAATTAACTGCCTAATTAACTTCCCAATTGCCTGCCTTATTAACTGCCTAAATAACTGTCCAATTGCATGCCCAATTGCCTGCCTAATTAACTGCCTAATTCCCTGCCTAATTGCCTGCCTAATTGTCTGCTTTATTATCTGCCTAATTGCCTGCCTAATTAACCGCCTAAGTGCCTGCCTAATTGCCAGGCTTATTAACTGCCTGATTTCCTGCTTAATTATCAGCCTAATTGCCTGCCTAATTAACTGCCTAATTGCCTCCCTAGTTGCCTGAATAATAAACTACCTAATTAACTGCACAATTGCCTGCCTAATTAACAGCCTAATGAAATGCCTAATTGCCTGTCTAATTAACTGCCTAAATAACTGCCAAATTGCCTGTCCAATTAACTGCCTAATTAACTGCCTAATTGCCTGCTTAATTATCTGCCTTATTGCCTGCCTAATTTTCTGCTTAATTGCCTGGCTAATTAACTGCCTAATTATCTACCTAATTAACTGCACAATGGCCTGCCTAATTAACTGCCTAATTAAATGCCTAATGGCCTGTCTAATTAACTGCCTAATTAACTGCCTAATTGCCTGCCTAATTGCCTGCATAATTGCTTGCCTAATTAACTGCATAATTGCCTGATTAATAACCTGCCTTATTGCCTGCCTAATTGCCTGCTTAATAACCTGCCTTATGCCTGCCTAATTGCCTGTCTAATTGCTTGACTAATAAACTGCCTAATTGCCTGCCTGATTGCCTGCTTAATTGCCTGCCTAATTGCCTGCCTAATTAACTTCCTAATTGCCTGCCTAATTAACTGCCTAATTGCCTGCCTAATTATCTACCTAATTAACTGCACAATTGCCTGCCTAATTAACTGCCTAATTAAATGCCTAATGGCCTGTCTAATTAACTGCCTAATTAACTGCCTAATTGCCTGCTTAATTATCTGCCTTATTGCCTGCCTAATTTTCTGCTTAATTGCCTGGCTAATTAACTGCCTAATTATCTGCTTAATTGCCTGCCTAATTAATTGCCTAATTAACTGCCCAATTTCCTGCCTAATTAACTGCCTAATTAACTGCCCAATTGCCTGCCTAATTGACAGCCTAATTAACTGCCTATTAGCCTGCCTAATTGCCTGCCTAATTACCTGCCAAATTGCATGCCTGCCTATTTAACTGCTTAATTGCGTGCTTATTTGCCTGCCTGCCTAATTGCCTGATTGCCTAATTGCCTGCTTAATTATCTGCCTTATTGCCTGCCTAATTTTCTGCTTAATTGCCTGCCTTATTAACTGCCTAATTAACTGCCCAATTGCCTGCCTAATTTACTGCCTAATTAACTGCCCAATTGCCTGCCTAATTGACCGCCTAATTAACTGCCTAATTGCCTGCCTAATCAACTGCCTAAGTGCCTGCCTAATTGCCTGTCTAATTACTGCCTTATTGCCTGCCCAATTGCCTGCCCAATTAACTGCCTAATTAACTGCTTAATTAACTGCCTAAGTGCCTGCCTAATTGCCTGTCTAATTAACTGCCTAATTGCCTGCTTAATTATCTGCCTAATTGCCTGCCTAATTAACAACCTAATTGCCTCCCTAGTTGCCTGCCTAATTAACTACCTAATTAACTGCACAATTGCCTGCCTAATTAACGGCCTAATGAAATGCCTAATTGCCTGTCTAATTAACTGCCTAATTAACTTTCAAATTGCCTGCCTAATTAACTGCCTAATTGCCTTTTTAATTTCCTGCCTAATTATCTGCTTAATTGCCTGCCTAATTAACTCCTAATAAATGCCTTATTGCCTGACTAATTAACTCCTAATTAAATGCCTAATTGCCTGTCTAATTAACTGCCTAATTAACTGCCCAATTGCCTGCCTAATTAACTGCCTAATTGCCTGCCCAACAGCCTCTCTAATTAACTGCCCAATTGTCTGCCTAATTGACCGCCTAATCAACTTCCCAATTGCTTGCCTAATTGACAGCCTAATTAACTGCCTAATTGCCTGCCTAATTAACTGCCTAATTATCTGCTTAATTGTCTGCCTAATTAACTGCCTAATTAACTGCCCAATTGCCTGCCTAATTAACTGCCTAATTAACTGCCCAATTGCCTGCCTAATTGACCGCCTAATTAACTGCCTAATTGCCTGCCTAATTAACTGCCTAATTGCATGCCTTATTATCAGCCTAATTGCCTGCCTAAATAACTGCCTAAGTGCCTGCCTAATTGCCTGTCTAATTAACTGCCTTATTGCCTGCCCAATTGCCTGCCTAATTAACTGCCCAATTGCCTGCCTAATTAACTGCCTAAGTGCCTGCCTAATTGCTTGCCTAATTAACTGCCTAATTGCCTTTTTAATTGCCTGCCTAATTATCTGCTTAATTGCCTGCCTAATTTACTGCCAAATTATCTGCTTAATTGCCTGCCTAATTAACTGCCTTATTAAATGCCTTATTAACTGCCCAATTGCCTGCCTAATTAACTTTCTAATTAACTTCCCAATTGCCTGCCTAATTGACCGCCTAATTAACTGCCTAATTGCCTGCCTAATTAACTGCCTTATTGCCTGCCTTATTATCAGCCTAATTGCCTGCCTAATTAACTGCCTAAGTGCCTGCCTAATTGCCTGTCTAATTAACTGCCTTATTGCCTGACAAATTGCCTGCCTAATTAACTGCCCAATTGCCTGCATTATTAATTGCCTAATTAACTGCCTAAGTGCCTGCTTAATTAACTGCCTAATTGCCTTTTTAATTTCCTGCCTAATTATCTGCTTAATTGCCTGCCTAATTAACTCCAAATAAATGCCTTATTGCCTGTCTAATTAACTGCCTAATTAACTGCCCAATTGCCTTTTAATTAACTGCCTAATTGCCTGCCTAATTGACCGCCTAATTAACCGCCTAATTGCCTGCTTAATTATCTGCCTAATTGCCTGCCTAATTATCTGCTTAATTATCTGCTTAATTGCCTGCCTAATTAACTGCCTAATTATCTGCTTAATTGCCTGCCTAATTATTTGCCTTATTAACTGCCTAATAACTGCACAATTGCCTGCCTAATTAACTGCCTAATTAAATGCCTAATTGCCTGTCTAATTAACCGCCTAATTGCCTGCCTAATTAACTGCTTAATTGCCTACCTTATTGCTTGCCTAATTAACTGCCCAATTGCCTGCCTAATTAACTGCCTAATTATTTGCCTAATTGCCTGCCCAACTGCCTGCCTAATTACTGCCTAATTAACTGCCCAATTGTCTGCTTAATTGAAAGCCTAATCAACTGCCCAATTGCCTGCCTAATTGACCGCCTAATTAACTGCTTAATTGCCCGCTTAATTATCTGCCTAATTGCCTGCCTAATTATCTGCTTAAATGCCTGCCTAATTAACTGCCTAATCATCTGCTTAATTGCCTTCCTAATTAACTGCTCAATTGCCTGCCTAATTGACCGCCTAATTAACTGCCTAATTGCCTGCTTAATTATCTGCCTAATTGCCTGCCTAATTGCCTGCCTAATTAACTGCCTAAGTGCCTGCCTAATTGCCTGCTTAATTATCTGCTTAATTGCCTGACTAATTATCTGCTTAATTGCCTGCCTAATTGACCGCTTTATTAACTGCCCAATTGCCTGCCTAATTAACTGCATAATTAACTGTCTAAGTGCCTGCCTAATTGCCTGCCTAATTAACTGCCTGATTGCCTGCTCATATATATGCCTAATTGCCTGCCTATTTAACTGCCTAATTGCCTGCCTTATTGCCTGCCTAATTGCCTGCCTAAAAGCCTGCCTAACTATCTGCTTAATTGCCTGCCTAATTGCCTGCCTAATTTTCTGCTTAATTGCCTGCCTAATTAAATCCCTAATTGCCTGCCTAAATAACTGCCTTATTAACTGCCCAATTGCCTGCCTAATTAAATGCCTAATTAACTGCCTAATTGCTTGCCTAATTATCTGCTTAATTGCCTGCCTAATTAACTCCTAATTAAATGCCTAATTGCCTGTCTAATTAATTGCCTAATTAACTGCCCAATTGCCTGCCTAATTAACTGCCTAATTGACCGCCTAATTAACCGCCTAATTGCCTGCCTTATTATCAGCCTAATTGCCTGCCTATTTAACTGCCTAAGTGCCTGCCTAATTGCCTGTCTAATTTACTGTCTTATTGCCTGCCCAATTGCCTGCCTAATTAACTGACCATTTGCCTGCCTAATTAACTGCATAATTAACTGCCGAATGTCCTGCCTTATTAACTGCCTAATTAACTGCCCAATTGCTTGACTAATAAACTGCCTAATTGCCTCTCTAATTGCTGCCTAATTAACTGCCTAATTAACTTCCTAATTGCCTAACTAATTGCCTGCCTAATTACTGCCTAATTGCCTGCCTTATTATCAGCCTAATTGCCTGCCTAATTAACTGCCTAAGTGCCTGCCTAATTGCCTGTCTAATTTACTGTCTTATTGCCTGCCCAATTGCCTGCCTAATTAACTGCCCATTTGCCTGCCTAATTAACTGCCCAATTGCCTGCCTAATTAACTGCCTAATTAAGTGCCTAATTGCCTGCCTATTTGCCTGCTTAATCATCTGCCTAATTGCCTGCCTAATTAACTGCCCAATTGCCTGCCTAATTAACTGCCTAATTGCCTGCCTAATTAACTGCCTAATTGCCTGCTTAATTGACCGCCTAATTAATTGCCTAATTGCCTGCCTAATTATCTACCTAATTGCCTGCCTAATTATTTGCTTTATTGCCTGCCAAATTAACTGCTAATTAACTGCCCAATTGCCTGCCTAATTGACCATCTAATTAACTGCCTAATTGCCTGCCTAATTACCAGCCTAATTACCTGCCAATATGGCTGCTTGCCTAATTAACTGCTTAATTGCCTGCTTATTTACCTGCCTGCCAAATTGCCTGCTTGCCTAATTGCTTGCCTAATTAACTGCATAATTGCCTGCTTGCCTAAATGCTTGCCTAATTAACTGCATAATTGCCTGCTTAATTACCTGCCTAATTGCCTGCCTAATTGCCTGCCTAATTGCTTGACTAATAAACTGCCTAATTGCCTGCCTAATTATCTGCCCAATTGGCTGCCTAATTAACTGCCCAATTGCCTGCCTAATTGAACGCCTAATTAACTGCCTAACAGCCTGCCTAATAATCTGCCTAATTACCTGCCAAATTGCCTGCCTAATTGCTTGACTAATAAACTGCCTTATTGCCTGCCTTATTGCCTGCTTTTTGACCGCCTAATTAACTGCCTAATTGCCTGCTTAATCATCTGCCTAATTGCCTGCCTAATTAACTGCCTAATTGCCTGCCTAATTAACTGCCTAATTATGTGCCCAATTGCCTGCCTAATTAACTTCCCAATTGCCTGCCTAATTGACCGCCAAATTAACTGCCTAATTGCCTGCTTAATAATCTGCCTAATTGCCTGCCTAATTAATTGCCTAATTGCCTTCCTAATTGTCTGCTTCATTATCTGCCTAATTTTCTGCCTAATTAACTGCTTAATTGCCTGCCTAATTAACTACCTAATTGCCTGCCTAATTGTCTGCTTAATTATCTGCCTAATTTCCTGCCTTATTAACTGCCTAATTGCCTGCCTAATTAACTTACTAATTAACTGCCCAATTGCCTGCCTAATTAACTGCCTAATTAACTGCCCAATTGGCTGCCTAATTGACCGCCTAATTAACTGCCTAATTGCCTGCTTAATTATCTGCATAATTGCCTGCCTAATTGCCTGCTTAATCATCTGCCTAATTGCCTGCCTAATTAACTGCCCAATTGCCTGCCTAATTAACTGCCTAATTGCCTGCCTAATTAACTGCCTAATTGTTTGCTTAATTGAGCGCCTAATTAATTGCCTAATTGCCTTCTTAATTATTTGTCTAATTATCTGCCTAATTATTTGCTTAATTCCCTGCCAAATTAACTGCCTAATTAACTGCCCAATTGCCTGCCTAATTGACCACCTAATTAACTGCCTAATAGCCTGCCTAATTACCAGCCTAATTACCTGCCAAATTGACTGCCTGCCTAATTAACTGCTTAATCGCCTGCTTATTTACCTGCCTGCCAAATTGCCTGCTTGCCTAATTGCTTGCCTAATTAACTGCATAATTGCCTGCTTGCCTAAATGCTTGCCTAATTAACTGCATAATTGCCTGCTTAATTACCTGCCTAATTGCCTGCCTAAATGCCTGCCTAATTGCTTGACTATTAAACTGCCTAATTGCCTGCCTAATTATCTGCCATATTGCCTGCCTAATTAACTGCCTAATTAACTGCCCAATTGCCTGCCTTATTAACTGCCTAAATAACTGTCCAATTGCATGCCCAATTGCCTGCCTAATTAACTGCCTAATTCCCTGCCTAATTGCCTGCCTAATTACCTGCCAAATTGGCTGCCTGCCTAATTAACTGCTTAATCGCCTGCTTATTTTCCTGCCTGCCAAATTGCCTGCTTGCCTAATTGCTTGCCTAATTAACTGCATAATTGCCTGCTTGCCTAAATGCTTGCCTAATTAACTGCCTAATTGCCTGCCTAATTAACTGCCTAATTGCCTGCCTAATTAACTGCCTAATTATGTGCCCAATTGCCTGCCTAATTAACTTCCCAATTGCCTGCCTAATTGACCGCCTAATTAACTGCCTAATTGCCTGCTTAATAATCTGCCTAATTGCCTGCCTAATTAATTGCCTAATTGCCTTCCTAATTGTCTGCTTCATTATCTGCCTAATTTTCTGCCTAATTGCCTGTCTAATTAACTGCCTAATTAACTGCCAAATTGCCTGCCTGATTAACTGCCTAATTAACTGCCCAATGGCCTGCCTAAATGACCGCCTAATTAACTGCCTAATTGCCTGCCTAATTAACTGCCTAATTGCCTGCCTAATTAACTGCCTAATTGCCTGCCTTATTATCAGCGTAATTGCCTCCTTAATTGACCGCCTAATTAATTGCCTAATTGCCTGCTTAATTATTTGCCTAATTATCTTCCTAACTGCCTGCCTAATTGCCTGCCTAATTAACTGCCTAATTTACAGCCTTATTATCTGCATATTGGCCTGCCTTATTAACTGCCTAATTGCCTGCCTAATTAACTGCCTAATTGCCTCCCTAGTTGCCTGCCTAATTAACTACCTAATTAACTGCACAATTGCCTGCCTGATTAACTGCCTAATTAACTGCCCAATGGCCTGCCTAATTGACCGCCTAATTAACTGCCTAATTGCCTGCTTAATCATCTGCCTAATTGCCTGCCTAATTAATTGCCTAATTGCCTGCCTAATTAACTGCCTAATTGCCTGCTTAATTGACCGCCTAATTAATTGCCTAATTGCCTGCTTAATTATTTGCCTAATTATTTGCTTAATTGCCTGCCAAATTAACTGCCTAATTAACTGCCCAATTGCCTGCCTAATTGACCACCTAATTAACTGCCTAATAGCCTGCCTAATTACCAGCCTAATTACCTGCCAAATTGGCTGCCTGCCTAATTAACTGCTTAATTGCCTGCTTATTTACCTGCCTGCCAAATTGCCTGCTTGCGTAATTGCTTGCCTAATTAACTGCATAATTGCCTGCTTGCCTAAATGCTTGCCTAATTAACTGCATAATTGCCTGCTTAATTACCTGCCTAATTGCCTGCCTAATTGCCTGCCTAATTGCTTGACTAATAAACTGCCTTATTGCCTGCTTTATTGCCTGCCTAATTGCCTGCCTAATTAACTTCCTAATTGACTGCCTTATTGCCTGCCTAATTGCCTGCCTTATTGCCTGCCTAAATAACTGCTTAATTGCATGCCTTATTATCTGCCTAATTGCCTGCCTAATTAACTGCCTAAGTGCCTGCCTAATTGCCTGCCTAATTAACTACCTAATTAACTGCACAAATGCCTGCCTAATTAACTGCCTTATTTAAATGCCTAATTGCCTGTCTAATTAACTGCCTCATTAACTGCCCAATTGCCTGCCTAATTAACTGCCTAATTGCCTGCCCAACTGCCTGCCCAATTAACTGCCTAATTAACTGCCCAATTGTCTGCCTAACTGACCGCCTAATCAACTGCCTAATAGCCTGCCTAATAGCCTGCCTAATTACTTGCCAAATTGCCTGCCTGCCTAATTAACTGCTTAATTGCCCGCTTATTTGCCTGCCTGCCTGCCTTATTGTCTGCTTGCCTAATTGCCTGTCTAATTAACTGCCTAATTAACTGCCCAATTGCCTGCCTAATTAACTGCCTAATTGCCTGCCCAACTGCCTGCCTAATTAACTGCCTATTTAACTGCCAAATTGCCTGCCTAATTAACTGCCTAATTATCTGCCCAATTTCCTGAACAATTAACTGCCTAATTGCCTAATTGCCTGCCTAATTGCCTGCATTATAATCTTCTGCTTAATTGCTTGCCTAATTAACTCCTAATTAAATGCCTAATTGCCTGCCTAATAGCCTGCCTAATTACTTGCCAAATTGCCTGCCTGCCTAATTAACTGCTTAATTGCCTGCTTATTTGCCTGCCTGCCTTATTGTCTGCTTGCCTAATTGCCTGCCTAATTAACTGCCTAATTATCTGCTTAATTGCCTGCCTAATTAACTGCCTAATTAACTGCCCAATTGCCTGCCTAATTAACTGCCTAACTAACTGCCCAATTGCCTGCCTAATTGACTGCCTTATTAACTTCCTAAATGCCTGTCTAATTAACTGCCTAATTAACTGCCCAATTGCCTGCCTAATTGACCGCCTAATTAACTGCCTAATTGCCTGCTTAATTATCTGCCTAATTGCCTGCTTAATTATCTGCTTAATTGCCTGCCTAATTATCTGCTTAATTGCCTGCCTAATTGACCGCCTTATCAACTGCCCAATTGCCTGCCTAATTAACTGCATAATTAACTGCCTAAGTGCCTGCCTAATTGCCTGCCTAATTAACTGCCTGATTGCCTGCTCATATATATGCCTAATTGCCTGCCTATTTAACTGCCTAATTGTCTGCCTAATTGCCTGCCTAACTATCTGCTTAATTGCCTGCTTATTGCCTGCCTAATTATCTGCTTAATGGCCTGCCTAATTAACTCCCCAATTGCCTGCCTAATTGACTGCCTTATAAACTGCCCAATTGCCTGCCTAATTAAATGCCTAATTAACTGCCTAATTATCTGCTTAATTGCCTGCCTAATTAACTCCTAATTAAATGCCTAATTGCCTGTCTAATTAACTGCCTAATTAACTGCCCAATTGCCTGCCTAATTAACTGCCTAATTGCCTGCCTAATTGACCGCCTAATTAACCGCCTAATTGCCTGCTTAATTATCTGCCTTATTGCCTGCCTAATTATCTGCTTAATTATCTGCTTAATTGCATGCCTAATAACTGCCTAATAAACTGCCCAATTGCCTGCCTTATTAACTACCTAATTAACTGCCCAATTGCCTGCCTAATTGACAGCCTAATTAAATTCCTAATTGCCTGTCCAATTATTTGCCTTATTAATTGCCCTATTGCCTGCCTAATTAACTGCCTAAATAACTGCCTAATTGCCTGCCTAATTGCCTGCCTAATTGCTTGACTAATAAACTGCCTAATTGCCTGCCTGATTGCCTGCTTAATTGCCTGCCTAATTGCCTGCCTAATTAACTTCCTAATTGCCTGCCTAATTAACTGCCTAATTGCCTGTCTAATTGCCTGCCTAATTATCTACCTAATTAACTGCACAATTGCCTGCCTAATTAACTGCCTAATTAAATGCCTAATGGCCTGTCTAATTAACTGCCTAATTAACTGCCTAATTGCCTGCCTAATTGCCTTCCTAATTGCCTGCCTAATTGCTTGCCTAATTAACTGCATAATTGCCTGCTTAATAACCTGCCTTATTGCCTGCCTAATTGCCTGCTTAATAACCTGCCTTATTGCCTGCCTAATTGCCTGCTTAATAACCTGCCTTATTGCCTGCCTAATTGCCTGCCTAATTGCTTAACTAATAAACTGCCTAATTGCCTGCCTGATTGCCTGCTTAATTGCCTGCCTAATTGCCTGCCTAATTAACTTCCTAATTGCCTGCTTATTAACTGCCTAATTGCCTGCCTAATTATCTACCCAATTAACTGCACAATTGCCTGCCTAATTAACGGCCTAATGAAATGCCTAATTGCCTGCCTAATTAACTGCCTAAATAACTGCCTAATTGCCTGCCTAATTGCCTGCCTAATTGCTTGACTAATAACCTGCCTTATTGCCTGCCTAATTGCCTGCTTAATAACCTGCCTTATTGCCTGCCTAATTGCCTGCCTAATTGCTTAACTAATAAACTGCCTAATTGCCTGCCTGATTGCCTGCTTAATTGCCTGCCTAATTGCCTGCCTAATTAACTGCCTAATTTCCTCCCTAGTTGCCTGCCTAATTAACTACCTAATTAACTGCACAATTGCCTGTCTAATTAACGGCCTAATGAAATGACTAATTGCCTGTCTAATTAACTGCCTAATTAACTGCCAAATTGCCTGCCTGATTAACTGCCTAATTAACTGCTCAATGGCCTGCCTAATTAACTGCCTAATTGCCTGCCTTATTATCTGCTTAATTGCCAGCCTAATTAACTCCTAATTAAATACCTGATTGCCTGTCTAATTAACTGCCTAATTAACTGCCCAATTGCCTGCCTAATTAACTGCCTAATTAACTGCCCAATTGCCTGCCTAATTAACTGCCCAATTGCCTGCCTAATTGACCGCTTAATTAACTGCCTAATTGCCTGCCTAATTAACTGCCTAATTGCCTGCCTAATTAACTGCCCAATTGCCTGCCTAATTAACTGCCCAATTGCCTGCCTAATTGACCGCTTAATTAACTGCCTAATTGCCTGCCTAATTAACTGCCTAATTGCCTGCCTAATTAACTGCCTAAGTGCCTGCCTAATTGCCTGTCTTATTAACTGCCTTATTGCCTGCCCAATTGCCTGCCTAATTAACTGCCCAATTGCCTGCCTAATTAACTGCATAATTAACTGCCTAAGTGCCTGCCTAATTGCCTGCTTAATCATCTGCCTAATTAACTGCCTAATTGCCTGCCTAATTAACTGCCTAATTGCCTGCTTAATTGACCGCCTAATTAATTGCCTAATTGCCTGCCTAATTAACTGCCTAATTATCTGCTTAATTGCCTGCCTAATTAACTGCCTAATTAACTGCCCAATTGCCTGCCTAATTAACTGCCTAATTACCTGCCCAATTGCCTGCCTAATTGACCGCCTAATTAACTGCCCAATTGCCTGCCTAATTAACTGCCTAATTAACTGCCTAAGTGCCTGCCTAATTGCCTGCTTAATCATCTGCCTAATTAACTGCCTAATTGCCTGCTTAATCATCTGCCTAATTACCTGCCTAATTGCCTGCCTAATTGCCTGCCTAATTGCTTGACTAATAAACTGCCTAATTGCCTGCCTAATTATCTGCTTAATTGCCTGCCTAATTAACTGCCTAATTAACTGCCCAATTGCCTGCATTATTAACTGCCTAAATAACTGTCCAATACGCATGCCCAATTGCCTGCCTAATTAACTGCCTAATTCCCTGCCTAATTGCCTGCCTAATGGTCTGCTTTATTATCTGCCTAATTGCCTGCCTAATTAACCGCCTAAGTGCCTGCCTAATTTCCAGGCTTATTAACTGCCTGATTGCCTGCTTAATTATATGCCTAATTGCCTGCCTAATTAACTGCCTAATTGCCTCCCTAGTTGCCTGCCTAATTAACTACATAATTAACTGCACAATTGCCTGCCTAATTAACGGCCAAATGAAATGCCTAATTGCCTGTCTAATTAACTGCCTAATTAACTGCCAAATTGCCTGCCTAATTTAATGCCTAATTAACTGCCCAATAGCGCCTAATTAACTGCCTTATTGCCTGCCTAATTATTTGCTTAATTGCCTGCCTAATTAACTCCTAATTAATGCCTAATTGCTTGTCTAATTAACTGCCTAATTAACTGCCCAATTGCCTGCCTAATTAACCTTCTAATTAACTGCCTAATTAACTGCCTAATTGCCTGCCCAACTGCCTGCCTAATTAACTGCCCAATTGTCTGCCTAATTGACCGCCTAATCAACTGCCCAAATGCCTGCCTAATTGACAGCCTAATTAACTGCCTAATTGCCTGCTTAATTAACTGCCTAATTATCTGCCTAATTACCTGCCTAATTAACTGCCTTATTAACTGCCCAATTGCCTGCCTAATTAACTGCCTAATTAACTGCCCAATTGGCGGCCTAATTGACCGCCTAATTAACTGCCTAATTGCCTGCTTAATTAACTGCCTAATTGCCTGCCTTATTATCAGCCTAATTGCCTGCCTAATTAACTGCCTAAGTGCCTGCCTAATTGCCTGTCTAATTAACTGCCTTATTGCCTGCCCAATTGCCTGCCTAATTAACTGCCCAATTGCCTACCTAATTAACTGCCTAATTAACTGCCTAAGTGCCTGCCTAAGTGCCTGCCTAACTAACTGCCTAATTGCCTTTTTAATTGCCTGCCTAATTAACTCCTAATTAAATGCCTAATTGCCTGTCTAATTAACTGCCTAATTAACTGCCCAATTGCCGGTTTAATTAACTGCCTAATTGCCTGCTTAATTGACCGCCTAATTAACCACCTAATTGCCTGCTTAATTATCTGCCTAATTGCCTGCCTAATTATATGCTTAATTATCTGCTTAATTGCCTGCCTAATTAACTGCCTAATTATCTGCTTAATAACCTGCCTAATTATTTGCCTAATTAACTGCCTAATTAACTGCACAATTGCCTGCCTAATTTACTGCCTAATTAAATGCCTAATTGCCTGTTTAATTAACCGCCTAATTGCCTGCCTAATTAACTGCCTGCCTAATTGACCGCCTAATTAACTGCCTAATTGCCTGCCTAATTGTATGCCTAATAGCCTGCCTTATTATCAGCCTAATTGCCTGCCTAATTAACTGCCTAAGTGCCTGCTTAATTGCCTGCCCAATTGCCTGCCTAATAAACAGCCCAATTGCCTGCATAATTAACTGCCTAATTAACTGCCTAAGTGCCTGCCTAATTGCCTGCCTAATTAACTGCCTAATTGCCTTTTAATTGCCTGCCTAATTATCTGCTTAATTGCCTGCCTAATTAACTTCAAATTAAATGCCTAATTGCCTGTCTAATTAACTGCCTAATTAATGCCCAATTGCCTGTTTAATTAACCGCCTTATTGCCTGCCAAATTAACTGCCTGCCTAATTGCCTGCCTAATTAACTGCCTAATTGCCTGCCTAATTGCTTGCCTAATTAACTACCTAATTAACTGCACAATTGCCTGCCTAATGAACTGCCTAATTAACTGCCCAATGGCCTGCCTAATTAACTGCCTTACTGCCTAATTGCCTGCCTAATTATCTGCTTAATTGCCTGCCTAATTAACTCCTTATTAAATGCCTAATTGCCTGTCTAATTAACTGCCTAATTAACTGCCCAATTGCCTGCCTAATTAACTGCCTAATAAACTGCCTAATTGCCTGCCCAATTGCCTGCCTAATTTACTGCCTAATTAACTGCCCAATTGTCTGCCTAATTGACCGCCTAATCAACTGCCCAATTGCCTGCCTAATTGACAGCCTAATTAACTGCCTAATTGCCTGCTTAATTATCTGCATAATTGCCTGCCTAATTATCTGCTTAATTGCCTGCTTAATTTACTGCTAAATTATCTGCTTAATTGCCTGCCTAATTAACTGCCTTATTAACTGCCTTATTAACTGCCCAATTGCCTGCCTAAGTAACTGCCTAATTAACTGCCCAATTGCCTGCCTAATTGACCGCCTAATTAACTGCCTAATTGCCTGCCTAATTAACTGCCTAATTGCTTTCCTTATTATCAGCCTAATTGCCTGCCTAATTAACTGCCTAAGTGCCTGCCTAATTGCCTGTATAATTAACTGCCTTATTGCCTGACAAATTGCCTGCCTAATTAACTGCCCAATTGCCTGCATTATTAATTGCCTAATTAACTGCCTAAGTGCCTGCCTAATTGCGTGCCTAATTAACTGCCTAATTGCCTTTTTAATTTCCTGCCTAATTATCTGCTTAATTGCCTGCCTAATTAACTCCTAATTAAATGCCTTATTGCCTGTCTAATTAACTGCCTAATTAACTGCCCAATTGCCTGTTTAATTAACTGCCTAATTGCCTGCCTAATTGACCGCCTAATTAACCGCCTAATTGCCTGCTTAATTATCTGCCTTATTGCCTGCCTAATTATCTGCTTATTTATCTGCTTAATTGCCTGCCTAATTAACTGCCTAATTGTCTGCTTAATTGCCTGCCTAATTATTTGCCTTATTAACTGCCAAATAACTGCACAATTGCCTGCCTAATTAACTGCCTAAATAAATGCCTAATTGCCTGTCTAATTAACCGCCTAATTGCCTGCCTAATTAACTGCTTAATTGCCTACCTTATTGCTTGCCTAATTAACTGCCCAATTGCCTGCCTAATTAACTGCCTAATTAACTGCCTAATTGCCTGCCCAACCGCCTGCCTATTTACTGCCTAATTAACTGCCCAATTGTCTGCTTAATTAAAAGCTTAATCAACTGCCCAATTGCCTGCCTAATTGACTGCCTAATTAACTGCCTAATTGCCTGCTTAATTATCTGCCTAATTGCCTGCCTAATTATCTGCTTAAATGCCTGCCTAATTAACTGCCTAATCATCTGCTTAATTGCCTGCCTAATTAACTGCCTAATTAACTGCTCAATTGCCTGCCTAATTGACCGCCTAATTAACTGCCTAATTGCCTGCTTAATTATCTGCCTAATTGCCTGCCTAATTGCCTGCCTAATTAACTGCCTAAGTGCCTGCCTAAGTGCCTGCTTAATTATCTGCTTAATTGCCTGCCTAATTATCTTCTTAATTGCCTGCCTAATTGACCGCTTTATTAACTGCCCAATTGCCTGCCTAATTAACTGCATAATTAACTGCCTAAGTGCCCTCCTAATTGCCTGCCTAATTAACTGCCTGATTGCCTGCTCATATATATGCCTAATTGCCTGCCTATTTAACTGCCTAATTACCTGCCTTATTGCCTGCCTAATTGCCTGCCTAACTATCTGCTCAATTGCCTGCCTAATTGCCTGCCTAATTATCTGCTTAATTGCCTGCCTAATTAAATCCCAATTGCCTGCCTAATTAACTGCCTTATTAACTGCCCAATTGACTGCCTAATTAAATGCCTAATTAACTGCCTAATTATCTGCCTAATTGCCTGCCTAATTATCTGCTTAATTGCCTGCCTAATTAACTCCTAATTAAATGCCTAATTACCTGTCTAATTAATTGCCTAATTAACTGCCGAATTGCCTGCCTAATTAACTGCCTAATTGACTGCCTAATTGCCTGCCTAATTAACCGCCTAATTGCCTGCTTAATTATCTACTTAATTGCCTGCCTAATTAACTTCCTAATTGCCTAACTAATTGCCTGCCTAATTAACTGCCTAATTGCCTGCCTTATTATCAGCCTAATTGCCTGCCTAATTAACTGCCTAAGTGCCTGCCTAATTGCCTGTCTAATTTACTGTCTTATTGCCTGCCCAATTGCCTGCCTAATTAACTGCCCATTTGCCTGCCTAATTAACTGCCCAATTGCCTGCCTAATTAACTGCCTAATTGCCTGCCTAATTAACTGCCTAATTGCCTGCCTAATTGACCGCCTAATTAACTGCCTAATTGCATGCTTAATTATCTGCTAATTGCCTGCCTAATTTTCTGCTTAATTGCCTGGCTAATTAACTGTCTAATCATCTGCTTAATTGCCTGCCTAATTACCTGCCTTATTGCCTGCCTAATTGCCTGCCTAACTATCTGCTCAATTGCCTGCCCATTTGCCTGCCTAATTAACTGCCCAATTGCCTGCCTAATTAACTGCCTAATTGCCTGCCTAATTAACTGCCTAATTGACTGCCTAATTGCCTGCCTAATTAACCGCCTAATTGCCTGCTTAATTATCTACTTAATTGCCTGCCTAATTAACTTCCTAATTGCCTAACTAATTGCCTGCCCAATTGCCTGCCTAATTAACTGCCCATTTGCCTGCCTAATTAACTGCCCAATTGCCTGCCTAATCATCTGCTTAATTGCCTGCCTAATTAACTGCCTAATTGCCTGCCTAATTGACCGCCTAATTAACTGCCTAATTGCATGCTTAATTATCTGCTAATTGCCTGCCTAATTTTCTGCTTAATTGCCTGGCTAATTAAATGTCTAATCATCTGCTTAATTGCCTGCTTAATTACCAGCCTAATTACCTGCCAAATTGGTTGCCTGCCTAATTAACTGCTTAATTGCCTGCTTATTTACCTGTCTGCCAAATTGCCTGCTTGCCTAAATGCTTGCCTAATTAACTGCATAATTGCCTGCTTAATTACCTGCCTAATTGCCTGCCTAATTGCTTGACTAATAAATTGCCTAATTGCCTGCATATTTATCTGCTTAATTGCCTGCCTAATTAACTGCCTAATTAACTTCCCAATTGCCTGCCTTATTAACTGCCTAAATAACTGTCCAATTGCATGCCCAATTGCCTGCCTAATTAACTGCCTAATTCCCTGCCTAATTGCCTGCCTAATTGTCTGCTTTATTATCTGCCTAATTGCCTGCCTAATTAACCGCCTAAGTGCCTGCCTAATTGCCAGGCTTATTAACTGCCTGATTTCCTGCTTAATTATCAGCCTAATTGCCTGCCTAATTAACTGCCTAATTGCCTCCCTAGTTGCCTGCCTAATAAACTACCTAATTAACTGCACAATTGCCTGCCTAATTAACAGCCTAATGAAATGCCTAATTGCCTGTCTAATTAACTGCCTAAATAACTGCCAAATTGCCTGTCCAATTAACTGCCTAATTAATTGCCCTATTGCCTGCCTAATTAACTGCCTAAATAACAGCCTAATTGCCTGCCTAATTGCCTGCCTAATTGCTTGACTAATAAACTGCCTAATTGCCTGCCTGATTGCCTGCTTAATTGCCTGCCTAATTAACTTCCTGATTGCCTGCCTAATTAACTGCCTAATTGCCTGCATAATTGCCTGCCTAATCATCTACCTAATTAACTGCACAATTACCTGCCTAATTAACTGCCTAATTAAATGCCTAATGGCCTGTCTAATTAACTGCCTAATTAACTGCCTAATTGCCTGCCTAATTAACTGCCTAATTAAATGCCTAATGGCCTGTCAAATTAACTGCCTAATTAACTGCCTAATTGCCTGCTTAATTATCTGCCTTATTGCCTGCCTAATTTTCTGCTTAATTTGCCTGGCTAATTAACTGACTAATTATCTGCTTAATTGCCTGCCTAATTAATTGCCTAATTAACTGCCCAATTTCCTGCCTAATTAACTGCCTAATTAACTGCCCAATTGCCTGCCTAATTGACCGCCTAATTAACTGCCTATTAGCCTGCCTAATTGCCTGCCTAATTACCTGCCAAATTGCATGCATGCCAAATTGCATGCCTGCCTATTTAACTGCTTAATTGCGTGCTTATTTGCCTGCCTGCCTAATTGCCTGCTTGCCTAATTGCCTGCTTAATTATCTGCCTTATTGCCTGCCTAATTTTCTGCTTAATTGCCTGCCTAATTAACTGCCTAATTAACTGCCCAATTGCCTGCCTAATTTACTGCCTAATTAACTGCCCAATTGCCTGCCTAATTGACCGCCTAATTAACTGCCTATTGCCTGCCTAATCAACTGCCTAATTGCCTGCCTTATTATCAGCATAATTGCCTGCCTAATTAACTGCCTAAGTGCCTGCCTAATTGCCTGTCTAATTAACTGCCTTATTGCCTGCCCAATTGCCTGCCCAATTAACTGCCTAATTAACTGCTTAATTAACTGCCTAAGTGCCTGCCTAATTGCCTGTCTAATTAACTGCCTAATTGCCTGCTTAATTATCTGCCTAATTGCCTGCCTAATTAACAACCTAATTGCCTCCCTAGTTGCCTGCCTAATTAACTACCTAATTAACTGCACAATTGCCTGCCTAATTAACGGCCTAATGAAATGCCTAATTGCCTGTCTAATTAACTGCCTAATTAAATTTCAAATTGCCTGCCTAATTAACTGCCTAATTGCCTTTTTAATTTCCTGCCTAATTATCTGCTTAATTGCCTGCCTAATTAACTCCTAATAAATGCCTTATTGCCTGCCTAATTAACTCCTAATTAAATGCCTAATTGACTGTCTAATTAACTGCCTAATTAACTGCCCAATTGCCTGCCTAATTAACTGCCTAATTAACTGCCTAATTGCCTGCCCAACAGCCTCTCTAATTAACTGCCTAATTAACTGCCCAATTGTCTGCCTAATTGACCGCCTAATCAACTGCCCAATTGCTTGCCTAATTGACAGCCTAATTAACTGCCTAATTGCCTGCCTAAATAACTGCCTAATTATCTGCTTAATTGCCTGCCTAATTAACTGCCTAATTAACTGCCCAATTGCCTGCCTAATTAACTGCCTAATTAACTGCCCAATTGCCTGCCTAATTGACCGCCTAATTAACTGCCTAATTGCCTGCCTAATTAACTGCCTAATTGCCTGCCTTATTATCAGCCTAATTGCCTGCCTAAATAACTGCCTAAGTGCCTGCCTAATTGCCTGTCTAATTAACTGCCTTATTGCCTGCCCAATTGCCTGCCTAATTAACTGCCCAATTGCCTGCCTAATTAACTGCCTAATTAACTGCCTAAGTGCCTGCCTAATTGCTTGCCTAATTAACTGCCTAATTGCCTTTTTAATTGCCTGCCTAATTATCTGCTTAATTGCCTGCCTAATTTACTGCCAAATTATCTGCTTAATTGCCTGCCTAATTAACTGCCTTATTAACTGCCCAATTGCCTGCCTAATTAACTGCCTAATTAACTGCCCAATTGCCTGCCTAATTGACCACCTAATTAACTGCCTAATTGCCTGCCTAATTAACTGCCTAATTGCCTGCCTTATTATCAGCCTAATTGCCTGCCTAATTAACTGCCTAAATGCCTGCCTAATTGCCTGTCTAATTAACTGCCTTATTGCCTGACAAATTGCCTGCCTAATTAACTGCCCAATTGCCTGCATTATTAATTGCCTAATTAACTGCCTAAGTGCCTGCCTAATTAACTGCCTAATTGCCTTTTTAATTTCCTGCCTAATTATCTGCTTAATTGCCTGCCTAATTAACTCCAAATAAATGCCTTATTGCCTGTCTAATTAACTGCCTAATTAACTGCCCAATTGCCTGTTTAATTAACTGCCTAATTGCCTGCCTAATTGACCGCCTAATTAACCGCCTAATTGCCAGCTTAATTATCTGCCTAATTGCCTGCCTAATTATCTGCTTAATTATCTGCTTAATTGCCTGCCTAATTAACTGCCTAATTATCTGCTTAATTGCCTGCCTAATTATTTGCCTTATTAACTGCCTAATAACTGCACAATTGCCTGCCTAATTAACTGCCTAATTAAATGCCTAATTGCCTGTCTAATTAAACGCCTAATTGCCTGCCAAATTAACTGCTTAATTGCCTACCTTATTGCTTGCCTAATTAACTGCCCAATTGCCTGCCTAATTAACTGCCTAATTATTTGCCTAATTGCCTGCCCAACTGCCTGCCTAATTACTGCCTAATTAACTGCCCAATTGTCTGCTTAATTGAAAGCCTAATCAACTGCCCAATTGCCTGCCTAATTGACCGCCTAATTAACTGCTTAATTGCGTGCTTAATTATCTGCCTAATTGCCTGCCTAATTATCTGCTTAAATGCCTGCCTAATTAACTGCCTAATAATCTGCTTAATTGCCTGCCTAATTATCTGCCTAATTAACTGCTCAATTGCCTGCCTAATTGACCGCCTAATTAACTGCCTAATTGCCTGCTTAATTATCTGCCTAATTGCCTGCTTAATTGCCTGCCTAATTAACTGCCTAAGTGCCAGCCTAATTGCCTGCTTAATTATCTGCTTAATTGCCTGCCTAATTATCTGCTTAAATGCCTGCCTAATTAACTGCCTAATAATCTGCTTAATTGCCTGCCTAATTATCTGCCTAATTAACTGCTCAATTGCCTGCCTAATTGACCGCCTAATTAACTGCCTAATTGCCTGCTTAATTATCTGCCTAATTGCCTGCTTAATTGCCTGCCTAATTAACTGCCCAATTGCCTGCCTAATTGACCGCCTAATTAACTGCTTAATTGCCCGCTTAATTATCTGCCTAATTGCCTGCCTAATTATCTGCTTAAATGCCTGCCTAATTAACTGCCTAATCATCTGCTTAATTGCCTTCCTAATTAACTGCTCAATTGCCTGCCTAATTGACCGCCTAATTAACTGCCTAATTGCCTGCTTAATTATCTGCCTAATTGCCTGCCTAATTGCCTGCCTAATTAACTGCCTAAGTGCCTGCCTAATTGCCTGCTTAATTATCTGCTTAATTGCCTGACTAATTATCTGCTTAATTGCCTGCCTAATTGACCGCTTTATTAACTGCCCAATTGCCTGCCTAATTAACTGCATAATTAACTGTCTAAGTGCCTGCCTAATTGCCTGCCTAATTAACTGCCTGATTGCCTGCTCATATATATGCCTAATTGCCTGCCTATTTAACTGCCTAATTGCCTGCCTTATTGCCTGCCTAATTGCCTGCCTAAAAGCCTGCCTAACTATCTGCTTAATTGCCTGCCTAATTGCCTGCCTAATTTTCTGCTTAATTGCCTGCCTAATTAAATCCCTAATTGCCTGCCTAAATAACTGCCTTATTAACTGCCCAATTGCCTGCCTAATTAAATGCCTAATTAACTGCCTAATTGCTTGCCTAATTATCTGCTTAATTGCCTGCCTAATTAACTCCTAATTAAATGCCTAATTGCCTGTCTAATTAATTGCCTAATTAACTGCCCAATTGCCTGCCTAATTAACTGCCTAATTGACCGCCTAATTAACCGCCTAATTGCCTGCCTTATTATCAGCCTAATTGCCTGCCTATTTAACTGCCTAAGTGCCTGCCTAATTGCCTGTCTAATTTACTGTCTTATTGCCTGCCCAATTGCCTGCCTAATTAACTGACCATTTGCCTGCCTAATTAACTGCATAATTAACTGCCGAATGTCCTGCCTTATTAACTGCCTAATTAACTGCCCAATTGCTTGACTAATAAACTGCCTAATTGCCTCTCTAATTGCTGCCTAATTAACTGCCTAATTAACTTCCTAATTGCCTAACTAATTGCCTGCCTAATTAACTGCCTAATTGCCTGCCTTATTATCAGCCTAATTGCCTGCCTAATTAACTGCCTAAGTGCCTGCCTAATTGCCTGTCTAATTTACTGTCTTATTGCCTGCCCAATTGCCTGCCTAATTAACTGCCCATTTGCCTGCCTAATTAACTGCCCAATTGCCTGCCTAATTAACTGCCTAATTAAGTGCCTAATTGCCTGCCTATTTGCCTGCTTAATCATCTGCCTAATTGCCTGCCTAATTAACTGCCCAATTGCCTGCCTAATTAACTGCCTAATTGCCTGCCTAATTAACTGCCTAATTGCCTGCTTAATTGACCGCCTAATTAATTGCCTAATTGCCTGCCTAATTATCTACCTAATTGCCTGCCTAATTATTTGCTTTATTGCCTGCCAAATTAACTGCTAATTAACTGCCCAATTGCCTGCCTAATTGACCACCTAATTAACTGCCTAATTGCCTGCCTAATTACCAGCCTAATTACCTGCCAATATGGCTGCTTGCCTAATTAACTGCTTAATTGCCTGCTTATTTACCTGCCTGCCAAATTGCCTGCTTGCCTAATTGCTTGCCTAATTAACTGCATAATTGCCTGCTTGCCTAAATGCTTGCCTAATTAACTGCATAATTGCCTGCTTAATTACCTGCCTAATTGCCTGCCTAATTGCCTGCCTAATTGCTTGACTAATAAACTGCCTAATTGCCTGCCTAATTATCTGCCCAATTGGCTGCCTAATTAACTGCCCAATTGCCTGCCTAATTGAACGCCTAATTAACTGCCTAACAGCCTGCCTAATAATCTGCCTAATTACCTGCCAAATTGCCTGCCTAATTGCTTGACTAATAAACTGCCTTATTGCCTGCCTTATTGCCTGCTTTTTGACCGCCTAATTAACTGCCTAATTGCCTGCTTAATCATCTGCCTAATTGCCTGCCTAATTAACTGCCTAATTGCCTGCCTAATTAACTGCCTAATTATGTGCCCAATTGCCTGCCTAATTAACTTCCCAATTGCCTGCCTAATTGACCGCCAAATTAACTGCCTAATTGCCTGCTTAATAATCTGCCTAATTGCCTGCCTAATTAATTGCCTAATTGCCTTCCTAATTGTCTGCTTCATTATCTGCCTAATTTTCTGCCTAATTAACTGCTTAATTGCCTGCCTAATTAACTGCCTAATTGCCTGCCTAATTGTCTGCTTAATTATCTGCCTAATTTCCTGCCTTATTAACTGCCTAATTGCCTGCCTAATTAACCTACTAATTAACTGCCCAATTGCCTGCCTAATTAACTGCCTAATTAACTGCCCAATTGGCTGCCTAATTGACCGCCTAATTAACTGCCTAATTGCCTGCTTAATTATCTGCATAATTGCCTGCCTAATTGCCTGCTTAATCATCTGCCTAATTGCCTGCCTAATTAACTGCCCAATTGCCTGCCTAATTAACTGCCTAATTGCCTGCCTAATTAACTGCCTAATTGCCTGCTTAATTGAGCGCCTAATTAATTGCCTAATTGCCTTCTTAATTATTTGTCTAATTATCTGCCTAATTATTTGCTTAATTCCCTGCCAAATTAACTGCCTAATTAACTGCCCAATTGCCTGCCTAATTGACCACCTAATTAACTGCCTAATAGCCTGCCTAATTACCAGCCTAATTACCTGCCAAATTGACTGCCTGCCTAATTAACTGCTTAATCGCCTGCTTATTTACCTGCCTGCCAAATTGCCTGCTTGCCTAATTGCTTGCCTAATTAACTGCATAATTGCCTGCTTGCCTAAATGCTTGCCTAATTAACTGCATAATTGCCTGCTTAATTACCTGCCTAATTGCCTGCCTAAATGCCTGCCTAATTGCTTGACTAATAAACTGCCTAATTGCCTGCCTAATTATCTGCCATATTGCCTGCCTAATTAACTGCCTAATTAACTGCCCAATTGCCTGCCTTATTAACTGCCTAAATAACTGTCCAATTGCATGCCCAATTGCCTGCCTAATTAACTGCCTAATTCCCTGCCTAATTGCCTGCCTAATTACCTGCCAAATTGGCTGCCTGCCTAATTAACTGCTTAATCGCCTGCTTATTTTCCTGCCTGCCAAATTGCCTGCTTGCCTAATTGCTTGCCTAATTAACTGCATAATTGCCTGCTTGCCTAAATGCTTGCCTAATTAACTGCCTAATTGCCTGCCTAATTAACTGCCTAATTGCCTGCCTAATTAACTGCCTAATTATGTGCCCAATTGCCTGCCTAATTAACTTCCCAATTGCCTGCCTAATTGACCGCCTAATTAACTGCCTAATTGCCTGCTTAATAATCTGCCTAATTGCCTGCCTAATTAATTGCCTAATTGCCTTCCTAATTGTCTGCTTCATTATCTGCCTAATTTTCTGCCTAATTGCCTGTCTAATTAACTGCCTAATTAACTGCCAAATTGCCTGCCTGATTAACTGCCTAATTAACTGCCCAATGGCCTGCCTAAATGACCGCCTAATTAACTGCCTAATTGCCTGCCTAATTAACTGCCTAATTGCCTGCCTAATTAACTGCCTAATTGCCTGCCTTATTATCAGCCTAATTGCCTCCTTAATTGACCGCCTAATTAATTGCCTAATTGCCTGCTTAATTATTTGCCTAATTATCTTCCTAACTGCCTGCCTAATTGCCTGCCTAATTAACTGCCTAATTTACAGCCTTATTATCTGCATATTGGCCTGCCTTATTAACTGCCTAATTGCCTGCCTAATTAACTGCCTAATTGCCTCCCTAGTTGCCTGCCTAATTAACTACCTAATTAACTGCACAATTGCCTGCCTGATTAACTGCCTAATTAACTGCCCAATGGCCTGCCTAATTGACCGCCTAATTAACTGCCTAATTGCCTGCTTAATCATCTGCCTAATTGCCTGCCTAATTAATTGCCTAATTGCCTGCCTAATTAACTGCCTAATTGCCTGCTTAATTGACCGCCTAATTAATTGCCTAATTGCCTGCTTAATTATTTGCCTAATTATTTGCTTAATTGCCTGCCAAATTAACTGCCTAATTAACTGCCCAATTGCCTGCCTAATTGACCACCTAATTAACTGCCTAATAGCCTGCCTAATTACCAGCCTAATTACCTGCCAAATTGGCTGCCTGCCTAATTAACTGCTTAATTGCCTGCTTATTTACCTGCCTGCCAAATTGCCTGCTTGCGTGTAACTGCTTGCCTAATTAACTGCATAATTGCCTGCTTGCCTAAATGCTTGCCTAATTAACTGCATAATTGCCTGCTTAATTACCTGCCTAATTGCCTGCCTAATTGCCTGCCTAATTGCTTGACTAATAAACTGCCTTATTGCCTGCTTTATTGCCTGCCTAATTGCCTGCCTAATTAACTTCCTAATTGACTGCCTTATTGCCTGCCTAATTGCCTGCCTTATTGCCTGCCTAAATAACTGCTTAATTGCATGCCTTATTATCTGCCTAATTGCCTGCCTAATTAACTGCCTAAGTGCCTGCCTAATTGCCTGCCTAATTAACTACCTAATTAACTGCACAAATGCCTGCCTAATTAACTGCCTTATTTAAATGCCTAATTGCCTGTCTAATTAACTGCCTCATTAACTGCCCAATTGCCTGCCTAATTAACTGCCTAATTGCCTGCCCAACTGCCTGCCCAATTAACTGCCTAATTAACTGCCCAATTGTCTGCCTAACTGACCGCCTAATCAACTGCCTAATAGCCTGCCTAATAGCCTGCCTAATTACTTGCCAAATTGCCTGCCTGCCTAATTAACTGCTTAATTGCCCGCTTATTTGCCTGCCTGCCTGCCTTATTGTCTGCTTGCCTAATTGCCTGTCTAATTAACTGCCTAATTAACTGCCCAATTGCCTGCCTAATTAACTGCCTAATTGCCTGCCCAACTGCCTGCCTAATTAACTGCCTATTTAACTGCCAAATTGCCTGCCTAATTTACTGCCTAATTATCTGCCCAATTTCCTGAACAATTAACTGCCTAATTGCCTAATTGCCTGCCTAATTGCCTGCATTATAATCTTCTGCTTAATTGCTTGCCTAATTAACTCCTAATTAAATGCCTAATTGCCTGCCTAATAGCCTGCCTAATTACTTGCCAAATTGCCTGCCTGCCTAATTAACTGCTTAATTGCCTGCTTATTTGCCTGCCTGCCTTATTGTCTGCTTGCCTAATTGCCTGCCTAATTAACTGCCTAATTATCTGCTTAATTGCCTGCCTAATTAACTGCCTAATTAACTGCCCAATTGCCTGCCTAATTAACTGCCTAACTAACTGCCCAATTGCCTGCCTAATTGACTGCCTTATTAACTTCCTAAATGCCTGTCTAATTAACTGCCTAATTAACTGCCCAATTGCCTGCCTAATTGACCGCCTAATTAACTGCCTAATTGCCTGCTTAATTATCTGCCTAATTGCCTGCTTAATTATCTGCTTAATTGCCTGCCTAATTATCTGCTTAATTGCCTGCCTAATTGACCGCCTTATCAACTGCCCAATTGCCTGCCTAATTAACTGCATAATTAACTGCCTAAGTGCCTGCCTAATTGCCTGCCTAATTAACTGCCTGATTGCCTGCTCATATATATGCCTAATTGCCTGCCTATTTAACTGCCTAATTGTCTGCCTAATTGCCTGCCTAACTATCTGCTTAATTGCCTGCTTATTGCCTGCCTAATTATCTGCTTAATGGCCTGCCTAATTAACTCCCCAATTGCCTGCCTAATTGACTGCCTTATAAACTGCCCAATTGCCTGCCTAATTAAATGCCTAATTAACTGCCTAATTATCTGCTTAATTGCCTGCCTAATTAACTCCTAATTAAATGCCTAATTGCCTGTCTAATTAACTGCCTAATTAACTGCCCAATTGCCTGCCTAATTAACTGCCTAATTGCCTGCCTAATTGACCGCCTAATTAACCGCCTAATTGCCTGCTTAATTATCTGCCTTATTGCCTGCCTAATTATCTGCTTAATTATCTGCTTAATTGCATGCCTAATAACTGCCTAATAAACTGCCCAATTGCCTGCCTTATTAACTACCTAATTAACTGCCCAATTGCCTGCCTAATTGACAGCCTAATTAAATTCCTAATTGCCTGTCCAATTATTTGCCTTATTAATTGCCCTATTGCCTGCCTAATTAACTGCCTAAATAACTGCCTAATTGCCTGCCTAATTGCCTGCCTAATTGCCTGCCTGATTGCCTGCTTAATTGCCTGCCTAATTGCCTGCCTAATTAACTTCCTAATTGCCTGCCTAATTAACTGCCTAATTGCCTGTCTAATTGCCTGCCTAATTATCTACCTAATTAACTGCACAATTGCCTGCCTAATTAACTGCCTAATTAAATGCCTAATGGCCTGTCTAATTAACTGCCTAATTAACTGCCTAATTGCCTGCCTAATTGCCTTCCTAATTGCCTGCCTAATTGCTTGCCTAATTAACTGCATAATTGCCTGCTTAATAACCTGCCTTATTGCCTGCCTAATTGCCTGCTTAATAACCTGCCTTATTGCCTGCCTAATTGCCTGCTTAATAACCTGCCTTATTGCCTGCCTAATTGCCTGCCTAATTGCTTAACTAATAAACTGCCTAATTGCCTGCCTGATTGCCTGCTTAATTGCCTGCCTAATTGCCTGCCTAATTAACTTCCTAATTGCCTGCTTATTAACTGCCTAATTGCCTGCCTAATTATCTACCCAATTAACTGCACAATTGCCTGCCTAATTAACGGCCTAATGAAATGCCTAATTGCCTGCCTAATTAACTGCCTAAATAACTGCCTAATTGCCTGCCTAATTGCCTGCCTAATTGCTTGACTAATAACCTGCCTTATTGCCTGCCTAATTGCCTGCTTAATAACCTGCCTTATTGCCTGCCTAATTGCCTGCCTAATTGCTTAACTAATAAACTGCCTAATTGCCTGCCTGATTGCCTGCTTAATTGCCTGCCTAATTGCCTGCCTAATTAACTGCCTAATTTCCTCCCTAGTTGCCTGCCTAATTAACTACCTAATTAACTGCACAATTGCCTGTCTAATTAACGGCCTAATGAAATGCCTAATTGCCTGTCTAATTAACTGCCTAATTAACTGCCAAATTGCCTGCCTGATTAACTGCCTAATTAACTGCTCAATGGCCTGCCTAATTAACTGCCTAATTGCCTGCCTTATTATCTGCTTAATTGCCAGCCTAATTAACTCCTAATTAAATACCTGATTGCCTGTCTAATTAACTGCCTAATTAACTGCCCAATTGCCTGCCTAATTAACTGCCTAATTAACTGCCCAATTGCCTGCCTAATTAACTGCCCAATTGCCTGCCTAATTGACCGCTTAATTAACTGCCTAATTGCCTGCCTAATTAACTGCCTAATTGCCTGCCTAATTAACTGCCCAATTGCCTGCCTAATTAACTGCCCAATTGCCTGCCTAATTGACCGCTTAATTAACTGCCTAATTGCCTGCCTAATTAACTGCCTAATTGCCTGCCTAATTAACTGCCTAAGTGCCTGCCTAATTGCCTGTCTTATTAACTGCCTTATTGCCTGCCCAATTGCCTGCCTAATTAACTGCCCAATTGCCTGCCTAATTAACTGCATAATTAACTGCCTAAGTGCCTGCCTAATTGCCTGCTTAATCATCTGCCTAATTAACTGCCTAATTGCCTGCCTAATTAACTGCCTAATTGCCTGCTTAATTGACCGCCTAATTAATTGCCTAATTGCCTGCCTAATTAACTGCCTAATTATCTGCTTAATTGCCTGCCTAATTAACTGCCTAATTAACTGCCCAATTGCCTGCCTAATTAACTGCCTAATTACCTGCCCAATTGCCTGCCTAATTGACCGCCTAATTAACTGCCCAATTGCCTGCCTAATTAACTGCCTAATTAACTGCCTAAGTGCCTGCCTAATTGCCTGCTTAATCATCTGCCTAATTAACTGCCTAATTGCCTGCTTAATCATCTGCCTAATTACCTGCCTAATTGCCTGCCTAATTGCCTGCCTAATTGCTTGACTAATAAACTGCCTAATTGCCTGCCTAATTATCTGCTTAATTGCCTGCCTAATTAACTGCCTAATTAACTGCCCAATTGCCTGCATTATTAACTGCCTAAATAACTGTCCAATACGCATGCCCAATTGCCTGCCTAATTAACTGCCTAATTCCCTGCCTAATTGCCTGCCTAATGGTCTGCTTTATTATCTGCCTAATTGCCTGCCTAATTAACCGCCTAAGTGCCTGCCTAATTTCCAGGCTTATTAACTGCCTGATTGCCTGCTTAATTATATGCCTAATTGCCTGCCTAATTAACTGCCTAATTGCCTCCCTAGTTGCCTGCCTAATTAACTACATAATTAACTGCACAATTGCCTGCCTAATTAACGGCCAAATGAAATGCCTAATTGCCTGTCTAATTAACTGCCTAATTAACTGCCAAATTGCCTGCCTAATTTAATGCCTAATTAACTGCCCAATAGCGCCTAATTAACTGCCTTATTGCCTGCCTAATTATTTGCTTAATTGCCTGCCTAATTAACTCCTAATTAATGCCTAATTGCCTGTCTAATTAACTGCCTAATTAACTGCCCAATTGCCTGCCTAATTAACCTTCTAATTAACTGCCTAATTAACTGCCTAATTGCCTGCCCAACTGCCTGCCTAATTAACTGCCCAATTGTCTGCCTAATTGACCGCCTAATCAACTGCCCAAATGCCTGCCTAATTGACAGCCTAATTAACTGCCTAATTGCCTGCTTAATTAACTGCCTAATTATCTGCCTAATTACCTGCCTAATTAACTGCCTTATTAACTGCCCAATTGCCTGCCTAATTAACTGCCTAATTAACTGCCCAATTGGCGGCCTAATTGACCGCCTAATTAACTGCCTAATTGCCTGCTTAATTAACTGCCTAATTGCCTGCCTTATTATCAGCCTAATTGCCTGCCTAATTAACTGCCTAAGTGCCTGCCTAATTGCCTGTCTAATTAACTGCCTTATTGCCTGCCCAATTGCCTGCCTAATTAACTGCCCAATTGCCTACCTAATTAACTGCCTAATTAACTGCCTAAGTGCCTGCCTAAGTGCCTGCCTAACTAACTGCCTAATTGCCTTTTTAATTGCCTGCCTAATTAACTCCTAATTAAATGCCTAATTGCCTGTCTAATTAACTGCCTAATTAACTGCCCAATTGCCGGTTTAATTAACTGCCTAATTGCCTGCTTAATTGACCGCCTAATTAACCACCTAATTGCCTGCTTAATTATCTGCCTAATTGCCTGCCTAATTATATGCTTAATTATCTGCTTAATTGCCTGCCTAATTAACTGCCTAATTATCTGCTTAATAACCTGCCTAATTATTTGCCTAATTAACTGCCTAATTAACTGCACAATTGCCTGCCTAATTTACTGCCTAATTAAATGCCTAATTGCCTGTTTAATTAACCGCCTAATTGCCTGCCTAATTAACTGCATGCCTAATTGACCGCCTAATTAACTGCCTAATTGCCTGCCTAATTGTATGCCTAATAGCCTGCCTTATTATCAGCCTAATTGCCTGCCTAATTAACTGCCTAAGTGCCTGCTTAATTGCCTGCCCAATTGCCTGCCTAATAAACAGCCCAATTGCCTGCATAATTAACTGCCTAATTAACTGCCTAAGTGCCTGCCTAATTGCCTGCCTAATTAACTGCCTAATTGCCTTTTAATTGCCTGCCTAATTATCTGCTTAATTGCCTGCCTAATTAACTTCAAATTAAATGCCTAATTGCCTGTCTAATTAACTGCCTAATTAATGCCCAATTGCCTGTTTAATTAACCGCCTTATTGCCTGCCAAATTAACTGCCTGCCTAATTGCCTGCCTAATTAACTGCCTAATTGCCTGCCTAATTGCTTGCCTAATTAACTACCTAATTAACTGCACAATTGCCTGCCTAATGAACTGCCTAATTAACTGCCCAATGGCCTGCCTAATTAACTGCCTTACTGCCTAATTGCCTGCCTAATTATCTGCTTAATTGCCTGCCTAATTAACTCCTTATTAAATGCCTAATTGCCTGTCTAATTAACTGCCTAATTAACTGCCCAATTGCCTGCCTAATTAACTGCCTAATAAACTGCCTAATTGCCTGCCCAATTGCCTGCCTAATTTACTGCCTAATTAACTGCCCAATTGTCTGCCTAATTGACCGCCTAATCAACTGCCCAATTGCCTGCCTAATTGACAGCCTAATTAACTGCCTAATTGCCTGCTTAATTATCTGCATAATTGCCTGCCTAATTATCTGCTTAATTGCCTGCTTAATTTACTGCTAAATTATCTGCTTAATTGCCTGCCTAATTAACTGCCTTATTAACTGCCTTATTAACTGCCCAATTGCCTGCCTAAGTAACTGCCTAATTAACTGCCCAATTGCCTGCCTAATTGACCGCCTAATTAACTGCCTAATTGCCTGCCTAATTAACTGCCTAATTGCTTGCCTTATTATCAGCCTAATTGCCTGCCTAATTAACTGCCTAAGTGCCTGCCTAATTGCCTGTATAATTAACTGCCTTATTGCCTGACAAATTGCCTGCCTAATTAACTGCCCAATTGCCTGCATTATTAATTGCCTAATTAACTGCCTAAGTGCCTGCCTAATTGCGTGCCTAATTAACTGCCTAATTGCCTTTTTAATTTCCTGCCTAATTATCTGCTTAATTGCCTGCCTAATTAACTCCTAATTAAATGCCTTATTGCCTGTCTAATTAACTGCCTAATTAACTGCCCAATTGCCTGTTTAATTAACTGCCTAATTGCCTGCCTAATTGACCGCCTAATTAACCGCCTAATTGCCTGCTTAATTATCTGCCTTATTGCCTGCCTAATTATCTGCTTATTTATCTGCTTAATTGCCTGCCTAATTAACTGCCTAATTGTCTGCTTAATTGCCTGCCTAATTATTTGCCTTATTAACTGCCAAATAACTGCACAATTGCCTGCCTAATTAACTGCCTAAATAAATGCCTAATTGCCTGTCTAATTAACCGCCTAATTGCCTGCCTAATTAACTGCTTAATTGCCTACCTTATTGCTTGCCTAATTAACTGCCCAATTGCCTGCCTAATTAACTGCCTAATTAACTGCCTAATTGCCTGCCCAACCGCCTGCCTATTTACTGCCTAATTAACTGCCCAATTGTCTGCTTAATTAAAAGCTTAATCAACTGCCCAATTGCCTGCCTAATTGACTGCCTAATTAACTGCCTAATTGCCTGCTTAATTATCTGCCTAATTGCCTGCCTAATTATCTGCTTAAATGCCTGCCTAATTAACTGCCTAATCATCTGCTTAATTGCCTGCCTAATTAACTGCCTAATTAACTGCTCAATTGCCTGCCTAATTGACCGCCTAATTAACTGCCTAATTGCCTGCTTAATTATCTGCCTAATTGCCTGCCTAATTGCCTGCCTAATTAACTGCCTAAGTGCCTGCCTAAGTGCCTGCTTAATTATCTGCTTAATTGCCTGCCTAATTATCTTCTTAATTGCCTGCCTAATTGACCGCTTTATTAACTGCCCAATTGCCTGCCTAATTAACTGCATAATTAACTGCCTAAGTGCCCTCCTAATTGCCTGCCTAATTAACTGCCTGATTGCCTGCTCATATATATGCCTAATTGCCTGCCTATTTAACTGCCTAATTACCTGCCTTATTGCCTGCCTAATTGCCTGCCTAACTATCTGCTCAATTGCCTGCCTAATTGCCTGCCTAATTATCTGCTTAATTGCCTGCCTAATTAAATCCCCAATTGCCTGCCTAATTAACTGCCTTATTAACTGCCCAATTGACTGCCTAATTAAATGCCTAATTAACTGCCTAATTATCTGCCTAATTGCCTGCCTAATTATCTGCTTAATTGCCTGCCTAATTAACTCCTAATTAAATGCCTAATTACCTGTCTAATTAATTGCCTAATTAACTGCCGAATTGCCTGCCTAATTAACTGCCTAATTGACTGCCTAATTGCCTGCCTAATTAACCGCCTAATTGCCTGCTTAATTATCTACTTAATTGCCTGCCTAATTAACTTCCTAATTGCCTAACTAATTGCCTGCCTAATTAACTGCCTAATTGCCTGCCTTATTATCAGCCTAATTGCCTGCCTAATTAACTGCCTAAGTGCCTGCCTAATTGCCTGTCTAATTTACTGTCTTATTGCCTGCCCAATTGCCTGCCTAATTAACTGCCCATTTGCCTGCCTAATTAACTGCCCAATTGCCTGCCTAATTAACTGCCTAATTGCCTGCCTAATTAACTGCCTAATTGCCTGCCTAATTGACCGCCTAATTAACTGCCTAATTGCATGCTTAATTATCTGCTAATTGCCTGCCTAATTTTCTGCTTAATTGCCTGGCTAATTAACTGTCTAATCATCTGCTTAATTGCCTGCCTAATTACCTGCCTTATTGCCTGCCTAATTGCCTGCCTAACTATCTGCTCAATTGCCTGCCCATTTGCCTGCCTAATTAACTGCCCAATTGCCTGCCTAATTAACTGCCTAATTGCCTGCCTAATTAACTGCCTAATTGACTGCCTAATTGCCTGCCTAATTAACCGCCTAATTGCCTGCTTAATTATCTACTTAATTGCCTGCCTAATTAACTTCCTAATTGCCTAACTAATTGCCTGCCCAATTGCCTGCCTAATTAACTGCCCATTTGCCTGCCTAATTAACTGCCCAATTGCCTGCCTAATCATCTGCTTAATTGCCTGCCTAATTAACTGCCTAATTGCCTGCCTAATTGACCGCCTAATTAACTGCCTAATTGCATGCTTAATTATCTGCTAATTGCCTGCCTAATTTTCTGCTTAATTGCCTGGCTAATTAACTGTCTAATCATCTGCTTAATTGCCTGCTTAATTACCAGCCTAATTACCTGCCAAATTGGTTGCCTGCCTAATTAACTGCTTAATTGCCTGCTTATTTACCTGTCTGCCAAATTGCCTGCTTGCCTAAATGCTTGCCTAATTAACTGCATAATTGCCTGCTTAATTACCTGCCTAATTGCCTGCCTAATTGCTTGACTAATAAATTGCCTAATTGCCTGCATATTTATCTGCTTAATTGCCTGCCTAATTAACTGCCTAATTAACTTCCCAATTGCCTGCCTTATTAACTGCCTAAATAACTGTCCAATTGCATGCCCAATTGCCTGCCTAATTAACTGCCTAATTCCCTGCCTAATTGCCTGCCTAATTGTCTGCTTTATTATCTGCCTAATTGCCTGCCTAATTAACCGCCTAAGTGCCTGCCTAATTGCCAGGCTTATTAACTGCCTGATTTCCTGCTTAATTATCAGCCTAATTGCCTGCCTAATTAACTGCCTAATTGCCTCCCTAGTTGCCTGCCTAATAAACTACCTAATTAACTGCACAATTGCCTGCCTAATTAACAGCCTAATGAAATGCCTAATTGCCTGTCTAATTAACTGCCTAAATAACTGCCAAATTGCCTGTCCAATTAACTGCCTAATTAATTGCCCTATTGCCTGCCTAATTAACTGCCTAAATAACAGCCTAATTGCCTGCCTAATTGCCTGCCTAATTGCTTGACTAATAAACTGCCTAATTGCCTGCCTGATTGCCTGCTTAATTGCCTGCCTAATTAACTTCCTGATTGCCTGCCTAATTAACTGCCTAATTGCCTGCATAATTGCCTGCCTAATCATCTACCTAATTAACTGCACAATTACCTGCCTAATTAACTGCCTAATTAAATGCCTAATGGCCTGTCTAATTAACTGCCTAATTAACTGCCTAATTGCCTGCCTAATTAACTGCCTAATTAAATGCCTAATGGCCTGTCATATTAACTGCCTAATTAACTGCCTAATTGCCTGCTTAATTATCTGCCTTATTGCCTGCCTAATTTTCTGCTTAATTGCCTGGCTAATTAACTGACTAATTATCTGCTTAATTGCCTGCCTAATTAATTGCCTAATTAACTGCCCAATTTCCTGCCTAATTAACTGCCTAATTAACTGCCCAATTGCCTGCCTAATTGACCGCCTAATTAACTGCCTATTAGCCTGCCTAATTGCCTGCCTAATTACCTGCCAAATTGCATGCATGCCAAATTGCATGCCTGCCTATTTAACTGCTTAATTGCGTGCTTATTTGCCTGCCTGCCTAATTGCCTGCTTGCCTAATTGCCTGCTTAATTATCTGCCTTATTGCCTGCCTAATTTTCTGCTTAATTGCCTGCCTAATTAACTGCCTAATTAACTGCCCAATTGCCTGCCTAATTTACTGCCTAATTAACTGCCCAATTGCCTGCCTAATTGACCGCCTAATTAACTGCCTATTGCCTGCCTAATCAACTGCCTAATTGCCTGCCTTATTATCAGCATAATTGCCTGCCTAATTAACTGCCTAAGTGCCTGCCTAATTGCCTGTCTAATTAACTGCCTTATTGCCTGCCCAATTGCCTGCCCAATTAACTGCCTAATTAACTGCTTAATTAACTGCCTAAGTGCCTGCCTAATTGCCTGTCTAATTAACTGCCTAATTGCCTGCTTAATTATCTGCCTAATTGCCTGCCTAATTAACAACCTAATTGCCTCCCTAGTTGCCTGCCTAATTAACTACCTAATTAACTGCACAATTGCCTGCCTAATTAACGGCCTAATGAAATGCCTAATTGCCTGTCTAATTAACTGCCTAATTAAATTTCAAATTGCCTGCCTAATTAACTGCCTAATTGCCTTTTTAATTTCCTGCCTAATTATCTGCTTAATTGCCTGCCTAATTAACTCCTAATAAATGCCTTATTGCCTGCCTAATTAACTCCTAATTAAATGCCTAATTGACTGTCTAATTAACTGCCTAATTAACTGCCCAATTGCCTGCCTAATTAACTGCCTAATTAACTGCCTAATTGCCTGCCCAACAGCCTCTCTAATTAACTGCCTAATTAACTGCCCAATTGTCTGCCTAATTGACCGCCTAATCAACTGCCCAATTGCTTGCCTAATTGACAGCCTAATTAACTGCCTAATTGCCTGCCTAAATAACTGCCTAATTATCTGCTTAATTGCCTGCCTAATTAACTGCCTAATTAACTGCCCAATTGCCTGCCTAATTAACTGCCTAATTAACTGCCCAATTGCCTGCCTAATTGACCGCCTAATTAACTGCCTAATTGCCTGCCTAATTAACTGCCTAATTGCCTGCCTTATTATCAGCCTAATTGCCTGCCTAAATAACTGCCTAAGTGCCTGCCTAATTGCCTGTCTAATTAACTGCCTTATTGCCTGCCCAATTGCCTGCCTAATTAACTGCCCAATTGCCTGCCTAATTAACTGCCTAATTAACTGCCTAAGTGCCTGCCTAATTGCTTGCCTAATTAACTGCCTAATTGCCTTTTTAATTGCCTGCCTAATTATCTGCTTAATTGCCTGCCTAATTTACTGCCAAATTATCTGCTTAATTGCCTGCCTAATTAACTGCCTTATTAACTGCCCAATTGCCTGCCTAATTAACTGCCTAATTAACTGCCCAATTGACTGCCTAATTGACCACCTAATTAACTGCCTAATTGCCTGCCTAATTAACTGCCTAATTGCCTGCCTTATTATCAGCCTAATTGCCTGCCTAATTAACTGCCTAAATGCCTGCCTAATTGCCTGTCTAATTAACTGCCTTATTGCCTGACAAATTGCCTGCCTAATTAACTGCCCAATTGCCTGCATTATTAATTGCCTAATTAACTGCCTAAGTGCCTGCCTAATTAACTGCCTAATTGCCTTTTTAATTTCCTGCCTAATTATCTGCTTAATTGCCTGCCTAATTAACTCCAAATAAATGCCTTATTGCCTGTCTAATTAACTGCCTAATTAACTGCCCAATTGCCTGTTTAATTAACTGCCTAATTGCCTGCCTAATTGACCGCCTAATTAACCGCCTAATTGCCTGCTTAATTATCTGCCTAATTGCCTGCCTAATTATCTGCTTAATTATCTGCTTAATTGCCTGCCTAATTAACTGCCTAATTATCTGCTTAATTGCCTGCCTAATTATTTGCCTTATTAACTGCCTAATAACTGCACAATTGCCTGCCTAATTAACTGCCTAATTAAATGCCTAATTGCCTGTCTAATTAAACGCCTAATTGCCTGCCAAATTAACTGCTTAATTGCCTACCTTATTGCTTGCCTAATTAACTGCCCAATTGCCTGCCTAATTAACTGCCTAATTATTTGCCTAATTGCCTGCCCAACTGCCTGCCTAATTACTGCCTAATTAACTGCCCAATTGTCTGCTTAATTGAAAGCCTAATCAACTGCCCAATTGCCTGCCTAATTGACCGCCTAATTAACTGCTTAATTGCGTGCTTAATTATCTGCCTAATTGCCTGCCTAATTATCTGCTTAAATGCCTGCCTAATTAACTGCCTAATAATCTGCTTAATTGCCTGCCTAATTATCTGCCTAATTAACTGCTCAATTGCCTGCCTAATTGACCGCCTAATTAACTGCCTAATTGCCTGCTTAATTATCTGCCTAATTGCCTGCTTAATTGCCTGCCTAATTAACTGCCTAAGTGCCAGCCTAATTGCCTGCTTAATTATCTGCTTAATTGCCTGACTAATTATCTGCTTAATTGCCTGCCTAATTGACCGCTTTATTAACTGCCCAATTGCCTGCCTAATTAACTGCATAATTAACTGTCTAAGTGCCTGCCTAATTGCCTGCCTAATTCACTGCCTGATTGCCTGCTCATATATATGCCTAATTGCCTGCCTATTTAACTGCCTAATTGCCTGCCTTATTGCCTGCCTAATTGCCTGGTTAAAAGCCTGCCTAACTATCTGCTTAATTGCCTGCCTAATTGCCTGCCTAATTTTCTGCTTAATTGCCTGCCTAATTAAATCCCCAATTGCCTGCCTAATTAACTGCCTTATCAACTGCCCAATTGCCTGCCTAATTAAATGCCTAATTAACTGCCTAATTGCTTGCCTAAGTATGTGCTTAATTGCCTGCCTAATTAACTCCTAATTAAATGCCTAATTGCCTGTCTAATTAGTTGCCTAATTAACTGCCCAATTGCCTGCCTAATTAACTGCCTAATTGACCGCCTAATTAACCGCCTAATTGCCTGCCTTATTATCAGCCTAATTGCCTGCCTATTTAACTGCCTAAGTGCCTGCCTAATTGCCTGTCTAATTTACTGTCTTATTGCCTGCCCAATTGCCTGCCTAATTAACTGCCCATTTGCCTGCCTAATTAACTGCATAATTAACTGCCGAATTGCCTGCCTTATTAACTGCCTAATTAACTGCCCAATTGCTTGACTAATAAACTGCCTAATTGCCTCTCTAATTGCTGCCTAATTAACTGCCTAATTAACTTCCTAATTGCCTAACTAATTGCCTGCCTAATTAACTGCCTTATTGCCTGCCTTATTATCAGCCTAATTGCCTGCCTAATTAACTGCCTAAGTGCCTGCCTAATTGCCTGTCTAATTTACTGTCTTATTGCCTGCCCAATTGCCTGCCTAATTAACTGCCCATTTGCCTGCCTAATTAACTGCCCAATTGCCTGCCTAATTAACTGCCTAATTAACTGCCTAATTGCCTGCCTATTTGCCTGCTTAATCATCTGCCTAATTGCCTGCCTAATTAACTGCCCAATTGCCTGCCTAATTAACTGCCTAATTGCCTGCCTAATTAACTGCCTAATTGCCTGCTTAATTGACCGCCTAATTAATTGCCTAATTGCCTGCCTAATTATCTACCTAATTATCTGCCTAATTATTTGCTTTATTGCCTGCCAAATTAACTGCCTAATTAACTGCCCAATTGCCTGCCTAATTGACCACCTAATTAACTGCCTAATAGCCTGCCTAATTACCAGCCTAATTACCTGCCAATATGGCTGCCTGCCTAATTAACTGCTTAATTGCCTGCTTATTTACCTGCCTGCCAAATTGCCTGCTTGCCTAATTGCTTGCCTAATTAACTGCATAATTGCCTGCTTGCCTAAATGCTTGCCTAATTAACTGCATAATTGCCTGCTTAATTACCTGCCTAATTGCCTGCCTAATTGCCTGCCTAATTGCTTGACTAATAAACTGCCTAATTGCCTGCCTAATTATCTGCCCAATTGACTGCCTAATTATCTGCCCAATTGACTGCCTAATTAACTGCCCAATTGCCTGCCTAATTGAACTCCTAATTAACTGCCTAACAGCCTGCCTAATAATCTGCCTAATTACCTGCCAAATTGCCTGCCTAATTGCTTGACTAATAAACTGCCTTATTGCCTGCCTTATTGCCTGCTTTTTGACCGCCTAATTAACTGCCTAATTGCCTGCTTAATCATCTGCCTAATTGCCTGCCTAATTAACTGCCTAATTGCCTGCCTAATTAACTGCCTAATTATGTACCCAATTGCCTGCCTAATTAACTTCCCAATTGCCTGCCTAATTGACCGCCTAATTAACTGCCTAATTGCCTGCTTAATAATCTGCCTAATTGCCTGCCTAATTAATTGCCTAATTGCCTTCCTAATTGTTTGCTTCATTATCTACCTAATTTTCTGCCTAATTAACTGCTTAATTGCCTGCCTAATTAACTGCCTAATTGCCTGCCTAATTGTCTGCTTAATTATCTGCCTAATTGCCTGCCTTATTAACTGCATAATTGCCTGCCTAATTAACTTACTAATTAACTGCCCAATTGCCTGCCTAATTAACTGCCTAATTAACTGCCCAATTGGCTGCCTAATTGACCGCCTAATTAACTGCCTAATTGCCTGCTTAATTATCTGCATAATTGCCTGCCTAATTGCCTGCTTAATCATCTGCCTAATTGCCTGCCTAATTAACTGCCCAATTGCCTGACTAATTAACTGCCTAATTCCCTGCTAAATTAACTGCCTAATTAACTGCCCAATTGCCTGCCTAATTGACCACCTAATTAACTGCCTAATAGCCTGCCTAATTACCAGCCTTATTACCTGCCAAATTGGCTGCCTGCCTAATTAACTGCTTAATCGCCTGCTTATTTACCTGCCTGCCAAATTGCCTGCTTGCCTAATTGCTTGCCTAATTAACTGCATAATTGCCTGCTTGCCTAAATGCTTGCCTAATTAACTGCATAATTGCCTGCTTAATTACCTGCCTAATTGCCTGCCTAATTGCCTGCCTAATTGCTTGACTAATAAACTGCCTAATTGCCTGCCTAATTATCTGCTTAATTGCCTGCCTAATTAACTGCCTAATTAACTGCCCAATTGCCTGCCTTATTAACTGCCTTAATAACTGTCCAATTGCATGCCCAATTGCCTGCCTAATTAACTGCCTAATTCCCTGCCTAATTGCCTGCCTAATTACCTGCCAAATTGGCTGCCTGCCTAATTAACTGCTTAATCGCCTGCTTATTTACCTGCCTTCCAAATTGCCTGCTTGCCTAATTGCTTGTCTAATTAACTGCATAAATGCCTGCTTGCCTAAATGCTTGCCTAATTAACTGCCTAATTGCCTGCCTAATTAATTGCCTAATTGCCTGCCTAATTAACTGCCTAATTATGTGCCCAATTGCCTGCCTAATTAACTTCCCAATTGCCTGCCTAATTGACCGCCTAATTAACTGCCTAATTGCCTGCTTAATAATCTGCCTAATTGCCTGCCTAATTAATTGCCTAATTGCCTTCCTAATTGTCTGCTTCATTATCTGCCTAATTTTCTGCCTAATTGCCTGTCTAATTAACTGCCTAATTAACTGCCAAATTGCCTGCCTGATTAACTGCCTAATTAACTGCCCAATGGCCTGCCTAATTGACCGCCTAATTAACTGCCTAATTGCCTGCCTAATTAACTGCCTAATTGCCTGCCTAATTAACTGCCTAATTGCCTGCCTAATTATCAGCCTAATTGCCTGCTTAATTGACCGCCTAATTAATTGCCTAATTGCCTGCTTAATTATTTGCCTAATTATCTTCCTAATTGCCTGCCTAATTGCCAGCCTAATTAACTGCCTAATTTACTGCCTTATTATCTGCATATTGGCCTGCCTTATTAACTGCCTAATTGCCTGCCTAATTAACTGCCTAATTGCCTCCCTAGTTGCCTGCCTAATTAACTACCTAATTAACTGCACAATTGCCTGTCTAATTAACGGCCTAATGAAATGCCTAATTGCCTGTCTAATTAACTGCCTAATTAACTGCCAAATTGCCTGCCTGATTAACTGCCTAATTAACTGCCCAATGGCCTGCCTAATTGACCGCCTAATTAACTGCCTAATTGCCTGCTTAATCATCTGCCTAATTGCCTGCCTAATTAATTGCCTAATTGCCTGCCTAATTAACTGCCTAATTGCCTGCTTAATTGACCGCCTAATTAATTGCCTAATTGCCTGCTTAATTATTTGCCTAATTATTTGCTTAATTGCCTGCCAAATTAACTGCCTAATTAACTGCCCAATTGCCTGCCTAATTGACCACCTAATTAACTGCCTAATAGCCTGCCTAATTACCAGCCTAATTACCTGCCAAATTGGCTGCCTGCCTAATTAACTGCTTAATTGCCTGCTTATTTACCTGCCTGCCAAATTGCCTGCTTGCGTAATTGCTTGCCTAATTAACTGCATAATTGCCTGCTTGCCTAAATGCTTGCCTAATTAACTGCATAATTGCCTGCTTAATTACCTGCCTAATTGCCTGCCTAATTGCCTGCCTAATTGCTTGACTAATAAACTGCCTTATTGCCTGCCTAATTGCCTGCTTTATTGCCTGCCTAATTGCCTGCCTAATTAACTTCCTAATTGACTGCCTTATTGCCTGCCTAATTGCCTGCCTTATTGCCTGCCTAAATAACTGCTTAATTGCATGCCTTATTATCTGCCTAATTGCCTGCCTAATTAACTGCCTAAGTGCCTGCCTAATTGCCTGCCTAATTAACTACCTAATTAACTGCACAAATGCCTGCCTAATTAACTGCCTTATTTAAATGCCTAATTGCCTGTCTAATTAACTGCCTCATTAACTGCCCAATTGCCTGCCTAATTAACTGCCTAATTGCCTGCCCCCCCCCCCCCCAAATGCCTGCCCAATTAACTGCCTAATTAACTGCCCAATTGTCTGCCTAACTGACCGCCTAATCAACTGCGTAATAGCCTGCCTAATAGCCTGCCTAATTACTTGCCAAATTGCCTGCCTGCCTAATTAACTGCTTAATTGCCTGCTTATTTGCCTGCCTGCCTGCCTTATTGTCTGCTTGCCTAATTGCCTGTCTAATTAACTGCCTAATTAACTGCCCAATTGCCTCTTTAATTAACTGCCTAATTGCCTGCCCAACTGCCTGCCTAATTAACTGCCTATTTAACTGCCAAATTGCCTGCCTAATTAACTGCCTAATTATCTGCCCAATTTCCTGAACAATTAACTGCCTAATTGCCTAATTGCCTGCCTAATTGCCTGCATTATAATCTTCTGCTTAATTGCTTGCCTAATTAACTCCTAATTAAATGCCTAATTGCCTGCCTAATAGCCTGCCTAATTACTTGCCAAATTGCCTGCCTGCCTAATTAACTGCTTAATTGCCTGCTTATTTGCCTGCCTGCCTTATTGTCTGCTTGCCTAATTGCCTGCCTAATTAACTGCCTAATTATCTGCTTAATTGCCTGCCTAATTAACTGCCTAATTAACTGCCCAATTGCCTGCCTAATTAACTGCCTAACTAACTGCCCAATTGCCTGCCTAATTGACTGCCTTATTAACTTCCTAAATGCCTGTCTAATTAACTGCCTAATTAACTGCCCAATTGCCTGCCTAATTGACCGCCGAATTAACTGCCTAATTGCCTGCTTAATTATCTGCCTAATTGCCTGCTTAATTATCTGCTTAATTGCCTGCCTAATTATCTGCTTAATTGCCTGCCTAATTGACCGCCTTATCAACTGCCCAATTGCCTGCCTAATTAACTGCATAATTAACTGCCTAAGTGCCTGCCTAATTGCCTGCCTAATTAACTGCCTGATTGCCTGCTCATATATATGCCTAATTGCCTGCCTATTTAACTGCCTAATTGCCTGCCTAATTGCCTGCCTAACTATCTGCTTAATTGCCTGCCTAATTGCCTGCCTAATTATCTGCTTAATGGCCTGCCTAATTAACTCCCCAATTGCCTGCCTAATTTACTGCCTTATAAACTGCCCAATTGCCTGCCTAATTAAATGCCTAATTAACTGCCTAATTATCTGCCTTATTGCCTGCCTAATTATCTGCTTAATTGCCTGCCTAATTAACTCCTAATTAAATGCCTAATTGCCTGTCTAATTAACTGCCTAATTAACTGCCCAATTGCCTGCCTTATTAACTGCCTAATTGCCTGCCTAATTGACCGCCTAATTAACCGCCTAATTGCCTGCTTAATTATCTGCCTTATTGCCTGCCTAATTATCTGCTTAATTATCTGCTTAATTGCATGCCTAATAACTGCCTAATAAACTGCCCAATTGCCTGCCTTATTAACTACCTAATTAACTGCCCAATTGCCTGCCTAATTAACTGCCTAATTAAATGCCTAATGGCCTGTCTAATTAACTGCCTAATTAACTGCCTAATTGCCTGCCTAATTGCCTGCCTAATTGCCTGCCTAATTGCTTGCCTAATTAACTGCATAATTGCCTGCTTAATAACCTGCCTTATTGCCTGCCTAATTGCCTGCTTAATAACCTGCCTTATTGCCTGCCTAATTGCCTGCCTAATTGCTTAACTAATAAACTGCCTAATTGCCTGCCTGATTGCCTGCTTAATTGCCTGCCTAATTGCCTGCCTAATTAACTTCCTAATTGCCTGCTTATTAACTGCCTAATTGCCTGCCTAATTATCTACCCAATTAACTGCACAATTGCCTGCCTAATAAACTGCCTAATTAAATGCCTAATGGCCTGTCTAATTAACTGCGTAATTAACTGCCTAATTGCCTGCCTACTTGCCTGCTTAATAACCTGCCTTATTGCCTGCCTAATTGACCGCCTTTTTAACTGCCCAATTGCCTGCCTAATTAACTGCATAATTATGTGGCTAAGTGCCTGCCTAAGTGCCTGCCCAATTAACTGCCTGATTGCCTGCTCATATATATGCCTAATTGCCTGCCTATTTAACTGCCTAATTGCCTTCCTAATTGCCTGCCTAACTATCTGCTTAATTGCCTGCCTAATTGCCTGCCTAATTATCTGCTTAATTGCCTGCCTAATTAACTCCCCAATTGCCTGCCTAATTGACTGCCTTATAAACTGCCCAATTGCCTGCCTAATTAACTGCCTAATTATCTGCCTAATTGCATGCCTAATTATCTGCTTAATTGCCTGCCTAATTAACTCCTAATTAAATGCCTAATTGCCTGTCTAATTAACTTCCTAATTAACTGCCCAATTGCCTGCCTAATTAACTGCCTAATTGCCTGCCTAATTGACCGCATTATTAACCGCCAAATTGCCTGCTTAATTATCTGCCTTATTGCCTGCCTAATTATCTGCTTAATTATCTGCTTAATTGCCTGCCTAATTGCCTGCCTAATTAACTTCCTAATTGACTGCCTTATTGCCTGCCTAATTGCCTGCCTTAATGCCTGCCTAAATAACTGCTTAATTGCATGCCTTATTATCTGCCTAATTGCCTGCCTAATTAACCGCCTAAGTGCCTGCCTAATTGCCTGCCTAATTAACTACCTAATTAACTGCACAAATGCCTGCCTAATTAACTGCCTTATTTAAATGCCTAATTGCCTGTCTAATTAACTGCCTCATTAACTGCCCAATTGCCTGCCTAATTAACTGCCTAATTGCCTGCCCAACTGCCTGCCCAATTAACTGCCTAATTAACTGCCCAATTGTCTGCCTAACTGACCGCCTAATCAACTGCCTAATAGCCTGCCTAATAGCCTGCCTAATTACTTGCCAAATTGCCTGCCTGCCTAATTAACTGCTTAATTGCCTGCTTATTTGCCTGCCTGCCTTATTGTCTGCTTGCCTAATTGCCTGCCTAATTAACTGCCTAATTATCTGCTTAATTGCCTGCCTAATTGCCTGCCTAATTATCTGCTTAATTGCCTGCCTAATTAACTCCCCAATTGCCTGCCTAATTAAATGCCTAATTAACTGCCTAATTATCTGCCTAATTGCATGCCTAATTATCTGCTTAATTGCCTGCCTAATTAACTCCTAATTAAATGCCTAATTGCCTGTCTAATTAACTTCCTAATTAACTGCCCAATTGCCTGCCTAATTAACTGCCTAATTGCCTGCCTAATTGACCGCCTTATTAACCGCCAAATTGCCTGCTTAATTATCTGCCTTATTGCCTGCCTAATTATCTGCTTAATTATCTGCTTAATTGCATGCCTAATAACTGCCTAATAAACTGCCCAATTGCCTGCCTAATTAACTACCTAATTAACTGCCCAATTGCTAGCCTAATTGACAGCCTAATTAACTTCCTAATTGCCTGTCCAATTAACTGCCTAATTAATTGCCCTATTGCCTGCTTAAATAACTGCCTAATTGCCTGCCTAATTGCCTGCCTAATTGCTTGACTAATAAACTGCCTAATTGCCTGCCTTATTTCCTGCTTAATTGCCTGCCTAATTGCCTGCCTAATTAACTTCCTAATTGCCTGCCTAATTAACTGCCTAATTAACTGCCCAATTGCCTGTCTAATTAACTGCCTAATTAACTAACCAATTGCCTGCCTAATTAACTGCCAATTGCCTGCCTAATTGACAGCCTAATTAACTTCCTAATTGCCTGTCCAATTAACTGCCTAATTAATTGCCCTATTGCCTGCCTAATAACCTGCCTAAATAACTGCCTAATTGCCTGCCTAATTGCCTGCCTAATTGCTTGACTAATAAACTGCCTAATTGCCTGCCTGATTGCCTGCTTAATTGCCTGCCTAATTGCCTGCCTAATTAACTTCCTAATTGCCTGCTTATTAACTGCCTAATTGCCTGCCTAATTATCTACCCAATTAACTGCACAATTACCTGCCTAATAAACTGCCTAATTAAATGCCTAATGGCCTGTCTAATTAACTGCCTAATTAACTGCCTAATTGCCTGCCTACTTGCCTGCTTAATAACCTGCCTTATTGCCTGCCTAATTGCCTGCCTAATTGCTTGACTAATAAACTGCCTAATTGCCTGCCTGATTGCCTGCATAAT
>NW_026962354.1:0-15000 GCF_032445375.1 Bacillus rossius redtenbacheri
CCTTGAGGCTCTTGATCGCAGAGGCCACCATTTCAGATGTGCGCGGGGTGCGCGGGCTTGGCTCGTGGCTTCTTCGACGCAGCCTTGCCTTTCTTCGGGGAAGCTGCCTGTGATGGGGCAACAGCTGGTGCTGCAGTCGCTGCTGCGGTATCTGCCATGACGAGACTGATCCTACAGAATGCAAGAGCAAAGTGAAAATAAAATTTTTCTCTCTGCAAATATCTGGTTACCCAATTTTCTGGTTGCGGACGGTTCAGAAAATTCTCGATGCCTTGCTCACGTAGGGAGCAGCGCACTTTGGACAGCGAAAGTAATGTAGGGCTTCTTTAGCACTGATTTTTCAATGTTTTCTAAATGTCAGCAGTCTACGATGACATAATGGGCAGTTCCACTAATAGTGTAATTTTTTTATGGCAGCTGCACTGTTTAATTTGCACTGCGAGCTGTTTAAATTTACTGCTACACCAAACAGGGAACTTTTCATTTGCAGATGTTATTCAAGGAATCAAATACGTAATTTGTGCTGGAATCACTTGAAAATGGTTAAATTAACTTAGGTATACTTTAGTGTATAGTATGCTGAAAATGTGGAGATAATTTCATGAAGGCTGTTTGCTGTGGAAGCACTAGCAAATCACCTTGTTCAGTGCCACCTGGAATGGCTTTCTTCGTGCACCTCCAAGGATGGATGTGATTATTATTGTGAGTAAATTTTGTTTACATTTTCATTGTGTGAATAATAAAACTTTTAACTGTACACACAACAAGCATTTCACTTGGATCTGATGCATTCTCAAGAGTGCAGTTTCTGTTTAGCTTTTAAAACTGGCTGCCCTTCAATTCACTCAAGGTGCAGATGCAAGTTGCTGATGAAGTATTCCACACACATGCTACATTGGAGAAATATTTTAATAAAAATTAAAACTCTTGCAGGATTTCGAATAAAAACTATCCTATTTATCCCTTCTATGTTTTGGTACTGCGAAATTGAGAGAGGTAAGTAAGTTGTGAGGTTATTTTTACTTGCTTGCATGTGAGGTTAGCAGAGCAAAAATATTTTTGAAATTGCAGATACATGGTCACTTTATTTCGTTGCAAACATTTATAAGCTCGTAATCTTATTTAAAGTCTCCATACTTAATGCGTTTGGAAAACCTTCTTTCTCTCAATTTTACAATGGAACAAAATTTTACTTGTATGTGTACATAATTCCATCTCTAAATGATGTAGGTTTACGCACCGAGATCAGGTACATTGTAGAGAGAAAAACACACGAGTACCTGCTTATTTTGAAGTTTTAATGAGTATATTAAAAAAAAAAAAAAAAAAAACGATAAAAATATAATTGAAAAAGTATATTATTCACGTATTTTTGAGGATGAGGGGAGGGGGTGTTTTTGTCCGATGGTCGTTTATCTTTAAAGAAATTTCCGTTGGACCTGTGCGTTCTTGCTCTGCAATTCTCGAAAAAATGAAATATTTTAAGTCGTCTTTTATGTGCTAACTTCATTATATTTGGCTGCATTCGTATTTTTATTAGTTTTGAAACATTCATGTCACGGAAAATAATCATAAACCAGGACAAAAACGTTTTGACTAAATGTTCTAGGTTGGTTGTAAAACATTTTCTTATTTTATTTCACATCGGAAACATCTGTTAAGTTGTAAGCTTTGTAATGAATGCGACAGTCACTTGTTCGCTGAAGTGTTTGTTTAAGAAATTAGTATTGTAAATTTGTTTATGGTCTTGTTAAATGAAATTTTAAGTGAAATCATTTGGGAAAACAGAGGCTACAGGAATTTTCAACACAACTTGATGACCGACGTTGTGACTAGTGTGGGAGTGTGTGCTCGTGTAAATATCAATTTTTCTTACTCCTCGTGCCGGTCAACAGGAAAACAGCGAGTGTGTTATCTCATCGCGGGCGTGTGATTGCGTGTGGTAAATTGTGCTAGGTTAATTACCGCAAAACTCCACTGTGTGCAAATATGTAGTGTGTCGCTGTATGCAAATATTTGGTATGTCTTTTTTTTTTTTTTTTTTCAGGCAATACACACTTTGAATTTTACACAATTTCGATGCTGCAACCTAAGTGTATACATGCGAATAGGATTGCTTAAATGAAAAAGTAAAGTAGGAGGTAAGTGCAAATGTTTCCAGGAGGTTATGCACACACAATCTATTTTATGAATTAATAGTTATTATCTAAGAAAATGATAGAAGATTATAAATAATGTGTGCAGAATAATACAGAATTTGCATGTTACACAAAAAAAAATATATATATATATTCCAAATATTGTTAGCAAAATGCACCTAGATTAGTGAGCTGGATTTTTTTTTTTTTTTTGTATTTTTGTTCTGTTGATCCCACGTGGAGTCAAGGCTCCGGGATATAGAACATGTATGTGCAGACAATTAATATTTACATGATGCAAGTTACCAAGAAAAAAAATTTCAAAAAAAAAAAATACATAACATGTTACACAATTTAACTTTATGCAAAACATGAAGCAGCTGTTATCACAAGTCCATTCAACAAATTAACAGTTCAATTTCTCTATTATCAATCAAATTAAAGAATAGCTTCAGAGGGTAGGTAGGATATTCTAGAAGAATTTTTTTTACTGTTTTTTTTTTTAATACTGGTAAATTGTTTTAGTTATTTTCTGTGATATTAAGTTGTAAAGTTTTACTCCCAAGTAATTTAGTCCATTTTCAAATCGCCTAGTGTTATGTTCAACTATCCTCAATTTACTAGCATTTCTGGTGTTATACCTATGTGCGAATATCTAAAAAAAAAAAAAAAAAAAAAAATAATAATTTTTTTTTTCTTCTTTTTCTTAAGAATGAATAAAAAGTTTCTAGAACGTATTCATTTATGGCAGTCAGGACTTTAAGTTTTTTGAATTTTGGTCTGCAGTTAGATGATTTTTTATCTTTTGTTATTATTCTAATAGCTCCTTTTTTTTTTTTTTTTTCCCCCAATGTTATATGGCAGAAAGAGTAGAGCTATGGCTACTGTGACATCATGCATTGATGGGAAGGTTATTGTTGGATAACAAAAATTTAGATGATATAATTTTTATTTTTTTCCATACACAACACATTGCAGGTACAATTTTACAGGTTACAGCTGTACCACCTCTAGTATTGCTGCCGACCATCCAACAAATGAGCACACTAAACAAGCATTGATGACATTGTTATCAACGTCTTTTTGAATCTCTCATTATTATACATAACTGCCCACTGAAACAGAGAAACTTCAAAATAGGTGTGTGTGTGTGTGTTTATATATATATATATATATATATATATATATATATATATATATATATATATATATATACATATATACATACATACATACATACATACATACATACATATACACTTATATATTTATTTTTTCACTTTGAATTTTGTATGAGGTATACACATGCAAAGATTCACAGCTACTGGGTGGGTGAGTGAGTGAGTGAGTGAGTGAGTGATTGATTGATTGATTGATTGATTGATTGATTGATTGATTGAGAGAGAGTGAGTGTGTGTGTTAGGGGGGGGGGGGGGGAAATGTGGTGATTGTGGGGGAAAAAAAAATTTAAAATTGAAATTTTTAAAAAAAAAAATTTTTTCTGTAGGGTGCAAAATAGTAGTGCCAACGGCACGTGGTGTTCCCAAGCGGTCACCCATCTAAGTACTAACCACGCTCGACGATGCTTAACTTCGGTGATCGGACGAGAACCGGTGTGTTCATCGTGATATGGCCGTTGGCAATGATATAGATGTTTTTTTTTTGCAGTTTGTATTTGCCACTCGAAATAGCTATACCAGGTGTGATTGTTACAAACAACAGGAGAAATCGTGTAATGAACACTCTTTTACTTCCCCCCCCCCCTCCCCACACACAACACCCACCACCCTCACCATCCCAACCACCAAAGCCCTCTTCAAAATACACTCTCACACACACACACAAACCCACACTCTATAACTGATGAACATTACCATAACTTCTTAAAGCCATTAGATAATATTTAACTCAAGAAAGGTATTGTGATATGTTTAAAGAAAGAAAGGTGAAACCTTTAACTTTACCAGCAGGTATTAGTATCACTGAGGTATCTTCTAGGTTGTAGCAGCAATAGTAGTAATAATAATAAAATTAAATAAGGTAATAAAAAAGAAAAGTTATACATGTGATCAAATCATGAATGTATAAAACTGGAATGAATTTAAATTTTTTTTATTTTTCTTCATAGGCTGTTTTGAAATTGATGAGTAAGTGCCTCTTCTTTTAAATTTTTTAATGCTGAACACTGTTACATAAGAGATGAATGTTTAGAAAATTTAAAAAAAAAAAAGCTAGCCCAGCCCCCTCCCCCCCTCACACAAAATCCAAACAAAAAAAAAACACCCTCCTTCAAAACATCACATAATCATCCAGCCAGCAGTGCAGACGAGAAATTTGCACTCGGGGCCGCCATTTTGACGATAAATTCTTGCATGGCACACCAAAGGTAGGAAAGAATTTAAAAAAATAAAAATAATGGGCGAGCACCCTCGCGTCTGCCTGTAGAAAATGAAGTTAAAAGTAACATAACCTAAAGACAGGCACACACTAGGGTGCTCCCAGGCGGTTGAGAAATTTTTTCCCGCCAAAAGACTTATATATATTATTTATTTTACTGTTTTTGGCAGGGGGCTATGTCGGTCTGTGTGCAAAGTAGTTCCTACTCCCGCCGCCAGGAGCGCGCGCGGTGGGTAGCGATGTTGTTTTTTCTGCTTTCATTTGTTTATTATTTAGAGGGTTAATGCTATGTAAATGTACGCAAGTTTGGTTATGTGTCGGTAGTTGTGCGAGATTTAATTTCCGAAACGAAATTTGACTTTCATCGGCCTGCATTTCTCACTTATTCGGAAAATACATGTGTGTTTATGTATGTATAATAATCGAGTGATTTTGTAATAATTTGGAAGTTTTGTTTGCGTGTGCGATGTGGGGAAGAAAAGGTGTGCACACGAGTCCTAGGGCTATATTTTTTTTTATTGCGAAATATTTACTTCATGTGGTGAAAAATTTTAAATTATTTGTGATGCAAGTGAATTTTTTTTTTTTTTTTTCAGTTGGGTGATGTGTTTGTCCTCGTTTGTGTGCAAGGAAGCAAACATGCTGAAGGTAAGGGGCCATAAATGACACTTTAAAATATTAGTTTACCATTAATTTTGGTTAAATATTAAATTGCCATATAAGTAAAATCATGTCAACTGTTGTATTCCACCCAGTATAAGCTGTTAGTAATGGGTACTTAATATAAATAGAATAAATGTAAGCATTTTCGTCTGCATGAAAATTCACTTTTTTTTTGGATCCATTTGTACTGTGGGTAGTTAAATAGTACATTATGTTGTTTTTACTTCGAAGTACAAAACATCTTGTGCATGATTGCAAATTCAAACGCAGTTAAGCATAATATGAATTCGAATTATGTGTGTGTGTGTGTGTATATATATATTTTTTTTCAGTTTTTTTTTTTTTTTTTTTTTTTTTTTTTTTTTTACTGTGTCCAGTTTTAGCACAAATGGAATTATTTTCAAAGTGAATCGATGCAACTGGTCTTTGCCATTAATATTGATATATGATCTAACTAAATTAAATAGAAAGGATTTTTTTATTTATTTTTTTATATATATAAATATATTTGTAGCAATGTACTAATGACCACAGAAGTAAGCAAAAAAAAAAAATATATATATATATATCTCAGCCAGTAAACCATGCGTCTTAAAGACTTTTTTTAATGAAAATATTTCTGCCTTGGTTAAGCTTACATTTACTATCATAGGGATTGAGGGAATTGTAGAACAGCAGCAGAAGCATTTCCTTTCATGATCATGTTCTTGGTCCTGAAAAGGACCGTTTATGTAAGCATGTGCACACCAGACCTGCTCACTTGGAGCTGGTGTATTTGGTGACAGCCTTGGTGCCCTCGCTGACAGCGTGCTTGGCCAGCTCCCCGGGCAGCAGCAGTCTCACGGCCGTCTGTATCTCGCGGCTGGTGATGGTGGAGCGCTTGTTGTAGTGGGCGAGGCGGCTGGCCTCTGCCGCGATGCGCTCGAAAATGTCGTTCACGAAACTGTTCATGATGCTCATGGCCTTAGATGATATGCCAGTGTCCGGATGAACTTGCTTCAACACTTTGTAGATGTAGATTGCGTAGCTTTCCTTCCTCTTGCGCTTCTTTTTCTTGTCGCCCTTCGAGATGTTTTTCTGGGCCTTGCCCGCCTTTTTGGCTGCCTTACCGCTCGTCTTGGGGGGCATCGTAGGTCTGAGCTGTGCCGCTGTCGCTAGATGAGTGAGACGGGACTTTTTTTTTTTTTTTTTTTTTTTTTAGACCACAGCCCCTCCACGCTGAAGTCAGTCTCACACAGCCGAAGTGTTTGTGAGCCCTGCTAACCAAATGGGAATGATTTGACTTGAGGGAATTGATGCGTGCCAGGTGGGACCTATACGCTTAAGTAGACAAATATAAAACTGCCATTGTCTCCTCCCGCTCCTGGGAGGGAGGGGGAGGAGTCATGGCGACGTGCGTCTGGCGCGATAAAGCCTGTAGTAGTGCGAACTTAGCACTCCTACAGCCTATGGGGTGTAGCAAAGGGTTAGGCAACAGTAAACCAGCGACGCACTGGAGGAAACCTGTTACCTGTAATCTGAAAAGCTAGCGCGACCGATGGGAAAATATGGACGCGGAAGAGGTATAGTAGGCTATAACCTTTCCAGGTGGGATTCCTGGAAAAGCTATGTTGGTGCTCTCCGAGCAAGTACACAGCAGGGTTGTGCGAATTTGACAATTGCCTCGGTGACACCGAGGGCGGCAGGAACTCCTGGCGCGACCTGCAACTAAAAGTAGAAACACATATATACAACACTCTATAATTAGTAGGAGTGGGGGGGATACTGGGTTGGCATTGGCATGCCAATGCAGCATCTATGAAGCACTGAAGCACTGGTGCTGTGGTTGGCGTCACTGTGCAATAATTGAGAAAATGGGAATGAATTTTTACGATGGTTGACTATTATTATTATTACAACTACTAGGGAGATGTTGATATACACTATGGGGGGATGTTAGGATGCGAAAGAGTGAAGCACTAAAATAAATTGGAAGGGCATGATAACGTGGCTGTTGCACTATGTGGCTGCGGGAACCATGGCAGGATCTTGGTGCCATCTCCCCTGCTGACAGGCACTGTGGGCGGCGTCTCTGTGAGCTCCCCTGGCGGCGCAGGGGGGGGGGGGGACGAAGCACTTCCTGGTGGTAAAGATGTCAGGGTATAGGGAGAGAAATTACGTTGTAAAATTAGAACTAAAACACTAATAACACTAATAATGAAAGAGGGAAAAAATTCGTAGAATTAAAGCTGAGCGATGCCGCTGAGTTTTTAACAGTTTATCTTAAAGTGTTTGCAATGCGCCGGGCGCAGTTATGTACTATGACGGCACGAGTGTTTTCTGCTGATTATTTAGGTGTTTTTTATTTGTTTCTGCGTTGAATATTGCAGAAGTTATTTACATTTTAGTGAATCGATGCGTGACAAGTTTTTGGTTCCTGAAGTTTTCTGAACAGTCCGCAACGAGCTACAGCTACCCCGAGGCCACGCCCCCTGCGCGCGGCCAGCCAATCAGTGCTGGTGCGGACCACGGTGATTTTTCGACTCGTTCAGGGCGGTTTCTCGCATAGAATATGCTTTGGCCTTTTGTATTTTCGTACATCTTCTGGGTGATAACGACCTAGCCTGTTTATTAGGGGATTTGTGTGTGATTCCACTGTTTTATAAAAGGCTACAGCTTGTTTAATAAACTGTTCGTGCATGGTGTCTATGCGAATCTCTGTGTGTACTCTCTTCATGGGAGCATAGTTAGGCACATGCGCGATTTTTCTAAGAGCCTTATTCTGCACCACCTGCAGTTTATTTAAGTGCGTTTTCGCTGCGTAGCCCCACGCTGGAGCCGCATAGGTCATGATGGGTTTCACGCAGGCTGTGTACAGTAATTTGCTATTTTTAATGCTTAGACTTCCCTTGTGGTTTAAGAGAGGATATAAAGTTGCCAGTCTTGCATTCGCGAGTGCTTGTTTATTCGATACCTGTTTGCTCCAAGTTAGGCTCTTATCCATGTGGACTCCCAGGTATTTGACACAGGTTTTGTAGTGTATATTGTTGTTAAAGAGGCGTAGCTGAGGTAGGTTTGCCGGTACCTTCCGGCGTGTAAAGACGATCGCCTCACATTTGTCGACATTGATAGCTGTTCTCCAATCTGTGAACCACGATTCTAACAGATTCAGTGATTCTTGTAGGCGCCTGACTGCTTGTTGCGATTGAGTTGAACTAGCATACAACATGGTGTCATCCGCAAAACACGCGATGTTGGCTCTGGGCAGTTTCGGTAAGTCAGACACATATATATTGAAGAGCATGGGGCCAAGTACACTGCCTTGTGGTACACCAGCTAATATTTTACGTGGAGTAGATGTGGCTCCTGGGATGCTTGCACGAAAAGATCGTTTACTTAGGTATGCGTCCAAGGTTTTTATATACGTATCTGGGAGTTTTATGGCTTGGAGTTTGTATAAAAGTCCGTCATGCCAGACACGATCGAAGGCCTTTTCAATATCGAGGAAGACTGCCGCGGTGTAGTGGCGCCAGTCAAAGGCCTGTGTTATATGCTCAACTATTCTAACGAGCTGTTGAGTGGTGGAGTGGCGAGCTCTAAAGCCAAATTGATAGTCTGGGAGCACTTGTTGCTCTTCCAGGTGTAATTGGATGCGGCGTGCTATTATTTTCTCAGCTACTTTCGAGATGGTGTTGAGCAGGCTTATTGGTCGGTAGCTGGACGGGAGTTGCGGATTTTTTCCAGGCTTGGGAAGCAGAATGATTTTTGCCTCCTTCCAATTGTTAGGCCAGGAGTTGGTGAGAAGGATGCCATTTATGCAGGCTGCTATTGCTTGAAGAGCTGGGATTTTGAGGTGTTTTAGGACAAGGGAAGGGATTTTATCTGTTCCTGGAGCTTTATTAGTCTTCAGAGATTTTATGATTCTTCTGACTTCCGCTTCTGTCGTTAGAAGGGGTTCTGAGGTTGCAGGTGTGAGTCGCATGGCCGCTACTTGCTCCGTTATTAGGAGGGAGTGGGGGGGATTGTTTGGTAGGATGTTGGGTTGGAAGGCCTGTTCTTGGCAGTCAGCAAGTACTGTAGCTTTATCTTTAGGCGAGAAAGCCATGTTTCCAGTAGGAAGTTGGATAGGCGGGATAATTGTGGGCTTGGAGGACAGGTTTTTCGCCACTTTCCAGAGTGTGTTGTTGGCTGTAGAGAGCTGTTGCACTTTCGCATCCCATTGAGTGGCTCGATGTACACTAAGTTTGGCTTGAAATTCATTGTACAGGTCGGTGTATACCTTCTTGAGCGCTGGGCATCTGTTGCGTTGCCATCGGCGCTTCGCCTGGTTTTTGGCTGTGATTAGCTGTTTTAGTTGCGGGGGGAGGGCAGTAGCATCCACTTTCTTTTTCGTGGTTGGAATAAAAGTATTTATTGCTTGGGATAGGGTCCTAGATAATTTGGCAGAGTACTGCTGCAAGTCCGCAGCCACTGTAATGGTAGGAACAGGGAATAGGTTATTTTCTATAAAGGAGTTGAGTCGCGGCCAGTCTGCTTTGCGGAAATTATAGGTGCGTTTGGTTTGGGCGGTTTTTGTGTAAACATCTTCAAGTGTAGCAATGACTGGTAGATGGTCTGAGTGCAGCTCGTGGATTACTTCAAGTTCGTAGATGAAATTTGTGTTATAATAAATGGTGAAATCTAGGATATCAGGATATTGCCTGGGATTTTCAGGATAGCGGGTAGGATGGTAGGGAGCGCAGACCATGTATTGGTGTAGCTGCTGGTGTGCAAACAGCACTCTGCCATTACTTGTAGTTCGGGCGCAGTTCCACGCAGGGTGTTTTGCATTTAAATCACCTAGTAGGAGGAAGGAAGAGGTGCAAGTGGCTAGGATTTGGAGGTTTTCAGCTGTGATTGAGCGTCCTGGGGGAGCGTAGGCTGAAATGATAGTACATTTCTTGCCTTTAAGTGATATAGAGATTGCTACTGCCTCTATGCGGCCTAAGTCAGGAAGTTGTACTTCATGGTGTATTAGATTGGTGCGGACAGCCAAGGCAACCCCTCCACCCTGGTTGTCCCTGTCCTTTCTGTGGATGATGTACCCAGGTAGGAATAATTTTTCAGTTGACGAAAGATGGGTTTCTGTTAGTGCTAGTATCTGGACATCATGCTCTCGCAGAAATTCCTGAAGTTCAGGCGTTTTGTTTCGCACACTGCGTGCATTCCAGGTGGCGATCGTCTTTAATGTTAATTTATTATTGTGCTCCATCTTGAGGAGCAGGTGCGACTGGTGCCATGGCCATAATTAGGTCCACGGCGAGGTGAATTCTGCGGTCCGCCGCGACTGAAGTGTCAAGCCAGGCCGTTAGTAGGTTGCAAAGTTTTTGCGCAATTTCCATGACAGCAGGGTGTGCACCTGCTACTTTCGTGAGAGTGCCTTGAAGGACTTGGCAGTCTCGATAATTTGTGGCTATCCTCTCTGGTGTGATGTGTACTGGAGGTTGTGGCAATGGCATGCTGCGTGCCACAATGGGGGCTGCTGGCCTGATTGCTGCTGAATTTGGCTGTACCACGACAGTTGTAGCTGGTTCGTTGTGGGTGACAGGCACCTTAGGAGCCGGTGTGGAAATAACTGGCGACTGCACGCAAGCCTGTTGCATTGGTTGTTGTATATTATTTTCTGCTGGAGCAGAGCGGTGGCGCAGCCTTCCTGCCTGGCTTGATGGTTGGGCAACTGGTCTGGCCTGACGTGGCTGGCGCTGTGCATGCTGGTTTCCTGTACTGCGGGGTGTACCAGCCTGTTGACTTTGGCGAGCTGCCTTTCGACGCTCCCACTGTGTTGGCTCCCATAGTTCCGGGAAGTCCTGTTTCAGGGCCTGGTACCTGTTATCGCTGCGAGGGTCCCAGTCATCTCTGTAGCCAGAGGTTTGCCCTCCTTGTGGTCGGGTGTTGTATTGCGGGTTTTGTTTACGCCGTGATGTGACCACATTCCACCCTGGCTCATGAGCCACGTTGGCGGGTTGGGTTTGTGACTCCGTTTGCTGGTAGGCAGGTGCACGGTCCTCGGCATGTTGTGTCTGCCACTGAGGGCGTCTATTTGGACGCCGGGTCCATTGTTGGTGCTGCTGCTGCTGGTGCTGCTGCTGCTGCTGCTGCTGCCCCCTAGGACGGCGCCTCTGCAGCTCCCGTTGGTAATCGGGGCAGCCCATGTATCTGGCATTATGTGCCATGTTACATCTGGCACAGTGTGGCGGGCGGGGACAGTCCTCCTGTAGTTTGTGTGGGCCGGCACATTGCGGGCACACTGGCTGTTTGCGGCATTGTTTTGCTATATGCCCAAGAAGACAGCAATTCGTACACTGGAGTGGTGTATTTTTATATCGGTAGTCCACCAGCCTCACTCTGAGTCCAATGACAGTGGTCAATGTACTCATTAATGACTCGCTGCCCTGCGGTACATCTAGTTGGTACATGTTTATTGGACGACGAGTCCAGTCGTACATTTGGTAGACTGATAGTACTGGTATGTTTTGAGCCAGTAGGTCCTGGGTAATTCTGGCAGTGCTAGTTCCCCCTGGGATGTCCTTAAGCACATATTTCAACGGTTTGTCTGCCTGCACGCGTGTAATAAAATACTCGGCCTTTATTTCATCAAGTACTTTAATGGCTGCATGGTACTGCTGCACATTGGTGAAATAGTACAGTGTCCCCCTGTTGGTGTTTTTCGCTGAGAAAATTAATCCTAGCCTGTTGAACTGGTCGTACAGCCGCTCATATGGCAGCGCGGCTGTGTGGGTGACTGTGATTGGGGCAGTGCGAAAGGGATTCGCGCCCTGTTGTGCAGTGGAGGTGTCTGTCAGGGCTGGGTGATCCTGCGCCACGCCCGGCGGTATCTGACTGCATGGAGGCGAGCTGCCTGGTGTCTGGCTGCCTGTTGTCACATCACCTGTGACATGGTGATTCAGGGACTGAATTTTTGTGACTCTGATGTGTTCGTCGCTACTCTTTCTCTTGAGAACACCTTGTTCAAGAGAAGAGGTTTCGCGGAATTCTACGTCACTCGAGGTCGCCATGTTAGCTAATTAAATAATAACAATAATAATTATTCCTACAGGATTTATTACGATCGCCTAGCAAAGGAAGGGAGTGGAGCACCCACTGACCTACGACCCTGGGACTGAGTTTTTTTCGTGAAAAGTTTTCTTGGCTTCTTGTTGCGCGACCAATCGGAGCGCTCCGCGGCTCGTGATTGGTCGCGCTCCGCGGAGGGACGTGTAACAAAAGTAATTTCCAGCGGCCGGGGCGCCACACACTCTTTACCGCGCACTGGTACGAGTAGGACGTCCTACTCTTAGCCTAGCCTGGTTCTCTACATAGGGAGCTCAGGTCAGTGGCCAGTGTGAAGGTGACAGGTCGGGTAGGCAGGCTGCGTTAGTGCGGACAGTAACTGCGACGCGCGACACCGCGAACAGGGCTACCACGGTGGTCCCTGCTTTTTTCAAAGCAGGGTGCCAACCCACTGCGATGGGAGGAGAGGAGGAGGAGCGTATGGACTGCGGCACGGCCGTTAAACGCACTCATGAAGGCAGCGAGCCAGGATGCAGCAATGCAAAAAAAGTTTCAGGGGCGCAGGACCCCAACTCTAGCGAAAACGGTAGCGAAAGTGAGGATGACGAGGGCTTCACTGTTCAGAAGCGCCGAGTCCGAAAATCAAATAATGCAGGCGCGAGCAGCAGCGAACAACCTCAAGGGCACGAAGCCCCGCGTTACAAACGAGTGCCGTTTGTAATAAAAAATTCTCAAGTGGTCGGCAATATCGGGCCTGTGTTCGCGCAGCTCGGTATCAAAAACCGATTAACAATTTCTAAGAGGCAAGAGGTCAAGGTCGCTTTTGACTCAAAGGCCGACGAAATAAAAGGCGTCAATTGGCTCAGAGCCAACAACATTCCGCATCACACCTTCTCCCAGCCAAGCGAGCGCGGCGAAAAGGTAGTAATTAAGAACCTCAGTCGCTTCACTCCAGTGGAGGCTCTCAAAACAGAACTTCGTGCCTTAGGTTTCGAGGTCACGTTCGTCAAACAACTAAGTTTCAAGTTCACTGACAGAAATACGGGCCGTGAATCCTACGAACCGTCATCATCGTTCATTGTCACTGTCGCCCCGAGTGCGCGGGACATCTACTCAATTAAGACTTTATACTACACGAGTGGTATTAAAGTAGAAAAATACCGCAACCGGCCGGAAGACATCCCACTGTGTAGGCGTTGTGGCGACTTCGGCCACACGACAGGGAACTGCAGTCAGGTCCCTAAGTGCATCCGATGCGCGGGCCCGCATCCTCGCGATCAGTGCACACTCCCCGAGGAGGCGCCTAAAGTGTGCACGAACTGTAATGCGACAGGGCATACCGCGGCCTGGAAGCAGTGCCCGGTATATTTAAACCGCGTCGAGGCTAGAAAGCAGATTTTAGCCGAGCAGGCAGCGCAGAAGGCAGCCCGTGTTGCGCCGCGAGCGCCCGCGCCAGAGGCGACACACGCGAACTTCCCCCCCCCGGCACCCCCGCGACGGCCCGCACAGGTGGCCGGGCAGGTAGCTGCGCGCGCTGACGTCACGCATACCGGGGCGCAGGGCAGCCAACCGAGCAGACAGGAAACTCGCGCGACCTTCGCTTCCACTGTCGCTGGGCCCAGTGCACCGCGCCGCACAGCCGAGGAAATCGTTCAGGCGCGTGTAGAAAAGAGCGAGCAGCGAACAGCAGCACAGATAGAAGCAAACGAAACTAGAACCGTGACAGGCCTGGGGGAACTCGCTGAAATTCTCCGCCTCTGCGATTACTGGAACCTGGTTCAGGCCTTGGAGCCATATTACCCTCGCATCCGCGCCGCGCAAAATACAAAACAGCGTCAGACCATTTTGCTGGAGGCCCTCGCGAAAGTGCTTCAGTAAATGGCTGTAGACAGGGGGAAAACACTACAAATCCTTAATTTTAATGCAAATGGCATTCGTGCCAAATCCTACGAATTAGAACAATGTCTTTTCGTATACGGGATAGATGTGGCATTAATTTCGGAGACAAAATTAAGGCCTCACCATCGTTTTAATATCAGTGGTTATACAACCTATAGAACCGACCGCGACACTCTAGGGGGCGGTACAGCCATTCTCATTAAGCACGGCATAAATCATCACCCTATAAAAATAACTGGCTTAGAGCACATTGAGGCCACCAGCATAAATATTCGTAACAAAAATGCGCACGTCTGTATGTCGGCAGTCTATAAACCACCGAACAAGCCTTTATTGATTAGCGATTTAAATAAACTAATAAATCCAATGCAGCACTTCTTCATAGCTGGTGATTTAAATAGTAAAAACGAAGACTGGGGTTGCAGAAATACAAACCCAGCGGGGAGAAATTTAACTGAGCATGCGGCTCGAAATAATTACGAAATTTTTGCTCCAAATTCGCCGACTAGCTACCCAACTAATGGGGGCATGCCGGAAATTTTAGATATAGCCTTTACCAACATTCCGGGAGCACAAGTTACTTCCGAAAAATTAGATGAGTTAGACTCCGATCATTTTCCTGTATTAATACAATTGACTTTTGATGCCCAGTTTTGCGCGGCCATTTTTAACCGAACTTTCGGAGTTACCGACTGGGACAAATTTCGCGATGATTTAGAAACAATTTTTATTGAACCACCGACGATAAACACTCCCGAAGAACTTGACACGCATGTTAAATTGTTTACTGACACGATTACAGACGTGCGCAAAACACACACGAAATTAATGAACAAAAGAGAATTTACAAGAATTAACTATCCAGATGTCGATA
>NW_026962354.1:20000-37500 GCF_032445375.1 Bacillus rossius redtenbacheri
TGGCGAGCGTGCTTGAGTTCCTTGCCATTTTTTTTGCAAGGGGGAAAAAAAAAACAGCCCTTATTAGGGCTAAAAATAACTGTCAAATTTGAAAGGAAAACAGTTGTCTGGCTTTTTGTACCTATTAGCTGTCGTTGACCTTTACCCAGCCAATAATATATTACATTAATAAGAATTTGGAAAAACACAGTTATAGTGTCTGTGTTTTGAGGTGGTTGTTTATATTGTACACAAAAGATTTGCACACAATGCAATGTATTCTGCATAGGAAATAAAAACTCTTCAAACAGTGCCTGTCTGCAGTAGCAGCACCATCAGCAGCAGCAGCAGCAGCAGCAGCATAAAGTTCACCATTAATACCCTGAGACCTAATCCTTACAAAAAAAATATGTGTGTGTGTGTGTATATATGTGTATATATATATATATGCTGAAATAAGAGTGAGATGTTTGTAAGACGTTTTCCTGCTTAAAAACTTTAAATAATTTTGCACCTAAACTATACACACAATGTAATTGATAAATTTCTTTATTTATTTATTTATTTCCCCCGCTTCAAATACCATAAGAAATTTTTTAACCAGAATTTTACCTAACGGCAGAGGTGTGGCTATAGGAGGCAATGATTGCAACAACTGATACCTTCATGACTAGTATTGTTGGCCCTTAGAAGGGCCGATAAGGTGGTACAGTGCCACAGAAAGTGCCAGCGGTCCTGCTGGCATCTTCATTTCCGCTTTGGGGCTGCTTTCTTGGGCGACTTGCTCTTTGGGGCAACCTTCTTTGGCTTTGGAGCACGGGGTTTCTTCGTGGGAGGTTTGGACACCTTTTTTGCCTTTGAAGGTGCCTTCTTGGGCTTGGGGGTTGCAGCTGCTGCCTTTTTTTTCTTTTCTGCTGTAGGCGGAGTCTTCTTGACTGGTTTCTTGCCCACCGCTGCCTTCTTGGCTACGGATCGCTTCTTTTCCTTAGGGGCAGCTGCACCACGCTTGCCGCTTGGAGCCTTGGGCTGGTCCGGAGCACCGGTGGTCCCTGAAGCCAGCTTGAAGGAGCCAGACGCACCCTTGCCTTTGGTTTGGACAAGCTCGCCGCTAGCCACTGCTGCCTTCAAGTATTTCTTGATGAAAGGTGCCAGCTTTTCCGCATCTACTTTGTAGGTAGAGGCGACGTATTTCTTGATGGCTTGCAGTGATGAGCCGCCCCTTTCCTTGAGGCTCTTGATCGCAGAGGCCACCATTTCAGATGTGCGCGGGTGCGCGGGCTTGGCTCGTGGCTTCTTCGACGCAGCCTTGCCTTTCTTCGGGGAAGCTGCCTGTGATGGGGCAACAGCTGGTGCTGCAGTCGCTGCTGCGGTATCTGCCATGACGAGACTGATCCTACAGAATGCAAGAGCAAAGTGAAAATAAAATTTTTCTCTCTGCAAATATCTGGTTACCCAATTTTCTGGTTGCGGACGGTTCAGAAAATTCTCGATGCCTTGCTCACGTAGGGAGCAGCGCACTTTGGACAGCGAAAGTAATGTAGGGCTTCTTTAGCACTGATTTTTCAATGTTTTCTAAATGTCAGCAGTCTACGATGACATAATGGGCAGTTCCACTAATAGTGTAATTTTTTTATGGCAGCTGCACTGTTTAATTTGCACTGCGAGCTGTTTAAATTTACTGCTACACCAAACAGGGAACTTTTCATTTGCAGATGTTATTCAAGGAATCAAATACGTAATTTGTGCTGGAATCACTTGAAAATGGTTAAATTAACTTAGGTATACTTTAGTGTATAGTATGCTGAAAATGTGGAGATAATTTCATGAAGGCTGTTTGCTGTGGAAGCACTAGCAAATCACCTTGTTCAGTGCCACCTGGAATGGCTTTCTTCGTGCACCTCCAAGGATGATGTGATTATTATTGTGAGTAAATTTTGTTTACATTTTCATTGTGTGAATAATAAAACTTTTAACTGTACACACAACAAGCATTTCACTTGGATCTGATGCATTCTCAAGAGTGCAGTTTCTGTTTAGCTTTTAAAACTGGCTGCCCTTCAATTCACTCAAGGTGCAGATGCAAGTTGCTGATGAAGTATTCCACACACATGCTACATTGGAGAAATATTTTAATAAAAATTAAAACTCTTGCAGGATTTCGAATAAAAACTATCCTATTTATCCCTTCTATGTTTTGGTACTGCGAAATTGAGAGAGGTAAGTAAGTTGTGAGGTTATTTTTACTTGCTTGCATGTGAGGTTAGCAGAGCAAAAATATTTTTGAAATTGCAGATACATGGTCACTTTATTTCGTTGCAAACATTTATAAGCTCGTAATCTTATTTAAAGTCTCCATACTTAATGCGTTTGGAAAACCTTCTTTCTCTCAATTTTACAATGGAACAAAATTTTACTTGTATGTGTACATTAATTCCATCTCTAAATGATGTAGGTTTACGCACCGAGATCAGGTACATTGTAGAGAGAAAAACACACGAGTACCTGCTTATTTTGAAGTTTTAATGAGTATATTAAAAAAAAAAAAAAAAAAACGATAAAAATATAATTGAAAAAGTATATTATTCACGTATTTTTGAGGATGAGGGGAGGGGGTGTTTTTGTCCGATGGTCGTTTATCTTTAAAGAAATTTCCGTTGGACCTGTGCGTTCTTGCTCTGCCAATTCTCGAAAAATGAAATATTTTAAGTCGTCTTTTATGTGCTAACTTCATTATATTTGGCTGCATTCGTATTTTTATTAGTTTTGAAACATTCATGTCACGGAAAATAATCATAAACCAGGACAAAAACGTTTTGACTAAATGTTCTAGGTTGGTTGTAAAACATTTTCTTATTTTATTTCACATCGGAAACATCTGTTAAGTTGTAAGCTTTGTAATGAATGCGACAGTCACTTGTTCGCTGAAGTGTTTGTTTAAGAAATTAGTATTGTAAATTTGTTTATGGTCTTGTTAAATGAAATTTTAAGTGAAATCATTTGGGAAAACAGAGGCTACAGGAATTTTCAACACAACTTGATGACCGACGTTGTGACTAGTGTGGGAGTGTGTGCTCGTGTAAATATCAATTTTTCTTACTCCTCGTGCCGGTCAACAGGAAAACAGCGAGTGTGTTATCTCATCGCGGGCGTGTGATTGCGTGTGGTAAATTGTGCTAGGTTAATTACCGCAAAACTCCACTGTGTGCAAATATGTAGTGTGTCGCTGTATGCAAATATTTGGTATGTCTTTTTTTTTTTTTTTTTCAGGCAATACACACTTTGAATTTTACACAATTTCGATGCTGCAACCTAAGTGTATACATGCGAATAGGATTGCTTAAATGAAAAAGTAAAGTAGGAGGTAAGTGCAAATGTTTCCAGGAGGTTATGCACACACAATCTATTTTATGAATTAATAGTTATTATCTAAGAAAATGATAGAAGATTATAAATAATGTGTGCAGAATAATACAGAATTTGCATGTTACACAAAAAAAAAATATATATATATTCCAAATATTGTTAGCAAAATGCACCTAGATTAGTGAGCTGGATTTTTTTTTTTTTTTTGTATTTTTGTTCTGTTGATCCCACGTGGAGTCAAGGCTCCGGGATATAGAACATGTATGTGCAGACAATTAATATTTACATGATGCAAGTTACCAAGAAAAAAAATTTCAAAAAAAAAAAATACATAACATGTTACACAATTTAACTTTATGCAAAACATGAAGCAGCTGTTATCACAAGTCCATTCAACAAATTAACAGTTCAATTTCTCTATTATCAATCAAATTAAAGAATAGCTTCAGAGGGTAGGTAGGATATTCTAGAAGAATTTTTTTTACTGTTTTTTTTTTTTAATACTGGTAAATTGTTTTAGTTATTTTCTGTGATATTAAGTTGTAAAGTTTTACTCCCAAGTAATTTAGTCCATTTTCAAATCGCCTAGTGTTATGTTCAACTATCCTCAATTTACTAGCATTTCTGGTGTTATACCTATGTGCGAATATCTAAAAAAAAAAAAAAAAAAAAAAAATAATAATTTTTTTTTTCTTCTTTTTCTTAAGAATGAATAAAAAGTTTCTAGAACGTATTCATTTATGGCAGTCAGGACTTTAAGTTTTTTGAATTTTGGTCTGCAGTTAGATGATTTTTTATCTTTTGTTATTATTCTAATAGCTCCTTTTTTTTTTTTTTTTCCCCCAATGTTATATGGCAGAAAGAGTAGAGCTATGGCTACTGTGACATCATGCATTGATGGGAAGGTTATTGTTGGATAACAAAAATTTAGATGATATAATTTTTATTTTTTTCCATACACAACACATTGCAGGTACAATTTTACAGGTTACAGCTGTACCACCTCTAGTATTGCTGCCGACCATCCAACAAATGAGCACACTAAACAGGCATTGATGACATTGTTATCAACGTCTTTTTGAATCTCTCATTATTATACATAACTGCCCACTGAAACAGAGAAACTTCAAAATAGGTGTGTGTGTGTGTGTTTATATATATATATATATATATATATATATATATATATATACATATATACATACATACATACATACATACATACATACATACATATACACTTATATATTTATTTTTTCACTTTGAATTTTGTATGAGGTATACACATGCAAAGATTCACAGCTACTGGGTGGGTGAGTGAGTGAGTGAGTGAGTGAGTGAGTGATTGATTGATTGATTGATTGATTGATTGATTGATTGATTGATTGATTGAGAGAGAGTGAGTGTGTGTGTTAGGGGGGGGGGGGAAATGTGGTGATTGTGGGGGAAAAAAAAATTTAAAATTGAAATTTTTAAAAAAAAATTTTTTTCTGTAGGGTGCAAAATAGTAGTGCCAACGGCACGTGGTGTTCCCAAGCGGTCACCCATCTAAGTACTAACCACGCTCGACGATGCTTAACTTCGGTGATCGGACGATTGATTGATTGAAAAAGTCTTTTTATTTTATTTTACATTTTTGCACTTTACATTACTTATACATTCATTTTTTGGCACCCCAGCACTCAGTGCTCTTTTACCAGCTATTTACATGACTATTTACTAAATTGTTTGATTTATTTACAAAAGCAGAAAATTTTAACATTAAAGGGAAAAGTTTAAAAAACCCTTCAGTCCGGCGGTTGGAGCTAAATAGCTCTATGGTCTCTTGATCTTGATGCACACATTATTCAAAATTGACACTTATTTTATTTACACAGAATATATATTTCACTATTTACAACATAAAAATCACAATAAAAATATACATAATTATGGCACTATGGTTGGCGTCCATATCTATAACACTTTTTCACTATGGTTGGTGTCCTTAATGTCTTCCTGCTTGATTGTTACCCAGTCAGGGTGGTCTGCCAGGGTGGTAGTCTGTGATTAGTTTGTGTGGGTGTGGGTGTTGGATGTCGTGTTGTCCGATGCTGTTGATTAGAGGTGACGGGTGTTGTGCTGCTTTGTGGAAAAAAGTGTCTGCGTATTGTATTACAAGGGCGCGTGGTGATGGAGTGTTTGCGAGAGCATGGAGCTGTGTGTTGGTGACATGTTTGTATTTCCCGAGTGTACGTCTTAGGAGTTTGTTAAAACATGTATTTATCTGGTGGAAGCGGAAGTCGGGTACATGGGCAAATATTACGGAGGCATACAACAAGATGGGGATTATGTACGCCTTGAAGAGGTGCACTCTGTCCATATCTGGCAGGGGGCTGTGGGGACGGAGAATGACGGACAGAGAGTTGTATGCACGGTGGGCCCGGGCAGTGGCAGACGAGAAGTGCGGTGAGAGGCGCAGTGTGCGATCCAGTGTCACACCGAGGTATTTCACTGAGTCGCTCCACTTGATCACTGCGCCTCCCACGAACAGTGCTGGGGGCAGACGGGGGCGTCGTCGGGTGAAAAAGATTGCTTCAGTTTTGGAGGGGTTAGGAAGGATGCCCCAGGAAGTAAAATACGTTGTGACAGTGCGGATGGCCGAGGTCAGCCTGGCTTTTATTAGCAGGGGGTCATGATGGTTGACCATCAGCGCGGTATCGTCCGCGTACATGACAATCGTGCATTCGGGGGGTTTAGGAATGTCGTGCGTATACAAGGAGAATAATAGAGGTGAGAGCGTAGACCCCTGGGGTACTCCTGCAGTGATCTCTCGTGAGGATGAGGTGGACCTTTCCACTCGCACGCGGAACGTGCGGGCTTCTAGGAATGAATGAAGGATGGAGCGAAGTGCAGGGTTGACTCCCAGGAATGCTAGCTTGAGGATAAGGGCCTGGTGATGGACAGTGTCGAATGCACGACTCAGGTCTAGCAACACCATGCCAACATGGTTCCTTTGGGTGAAGTTGAGGGTGATTTGGTCGGTGACATGAGCCAATGCGTGCTGCGTGGACAGTCGCCGCCTGAAGCCGAACTGAAACTCTGGGAGCGGCTGCAGGCGGTCAACCTCCTCCTCCAACCTGGACAGGACTATGCGCTCCGCTACCTTGGATGTCACCGATAGCAGCGATATGGGGCGGTACGATGCTGGTCGATCGGCGGGGCCCTTCCCCTTGAAGATGGGCACTACCGTGGCCTCGCGCCATGGAAGTGGATAGTGACCAGTAATGAGGATGGAGTTGATGATGTTGGTGAGGTAGATGAGAGCTTTACGTGATATGGATTTGAGAAGTCGTGGTGTGATGTCATCGGGGCCTGGGGCGGCATTTGCTCGTACTCGGTCGATCTCCTTCCTGACTTGCCTGGGCGTGGCCAGCTTCAGGGCACCAGGTAGAGGTGGAGGAGGGGGGTGGTAGTGAGTGGGGAGTTTTGATTGGTGTGGTGGAACTGGTGCCGGGGTGAATGAGTTTGCAAAGTGGTCAGCCAAGCACTCAGCTCTGTCACTCCCCGACTCCGCCATGCCACCGTCCGCCTCAAGAGGCGGGATCGCAGACTTGGCGGAGCGTAGGTTGCGAGCGAAGCGCCACACCGAGCCATTCGCAAGCGACAGTGCACGTAGCCGCTTTACTTCGCTCGCCGACACCCATTCAGCGACGGCCACTCTGCACCTTCGGAAGAGTGCATTGTAGCAGTCCCTGTCTGGCTGCAGGCGGGTCCGCTGCCAACGGCCACGAGCCTTGTTGCGTGATGAGATGAGTTGTTTGATGTTGTTTGGGAGTGGGGCCCCGAGTGGGTGTGGCTTGACTTGGGGGATGTGCAGTGAAGCTGAGGTGATGATGGTGTCTGCAAAGTGAAGAACATGTTGGTCAAGTTCTTCCTTTGAGCGGGCTTTACGTTGCAGATCTAGCTGCTGGTCCATGGCTGTTCGGTAGGCTTTCCAGTCAGCCAGCCTGTAATTAAAGATGAGATTTGTGACTGTGGGGGTGACTGTTGTGTCTAGTGTCCCCATGACGGGGAGGTGGTCAGACGTCAGGGCGGTGCTGACAGTAAGGGGGTTGACCCTTGGTAGTGGGGTACTAACCACCAGGTCCAGTACGCTGGGGCTGCCAGTGTGGAAGTAGGGGTAGTAGGTAAAAGTGTCAGGGTAATGAAGGGTTAGCATGGTTTCTTTAAGGTACTTGCGTAGGGCAATACCTTTACTGTTGTTACTGAGACAGCCCCAGGAGGTGTGCCTAGCATTGTAGTCACCTGCTAGGATCACACGTGAGTCGAGCCGGCGGAGGCTGGTGAGGTCCTCTGCCGGGAGTGGTGTGGTTGGTGGAATGTAGAGGGCCACGGCAGTGAGAGGTGTGGGGTTCGTGTGCAGTCTAACCGCCACCGCTTCCACATGTTGCAGTTGTGGTGTTTGTCGCCTGTGGTGCGACAGGGTTTGACGCACAAGAAGGGCCACACCTCCATGTACACCATCCGATCGATCAGCCCGGTGCGTCACATATCCTGGTATCACGAGCGGAACGCCAGCCCTGAGCCAGGTTTCTGTCAAGAATACCAGATCTGGTTTGTGGGATGAGATGAGGTGATTAAACTCTGTGGTCTTGTTGACAATGCTGTTGCTATTCCAGACAATGAATTTAAGGGAAGGCATTAGCAAGGGCAGAGAACGTTGAGAGTATGACTGTGCACTTCTCGTCGTAGTTCTGCGCTGTTTTGAACTTTCTGGTGGCGTCAAGGAAGAATGGAACCCATTTAAGTAAGTTAAGTTCTTTGATCATTTTAATAAGTTCGGTTAGTTCTCCAATGATGTTGGGTTCCACGTTAGGTGTTTGATTATTAGTTTGGGGTTGGCTGATTTTTTGTTGGCGGGGTGGGGGGTTGGGTGGGGCGCGGGTGTCGCGGCATTGGGCTTGGTGTTGTGTTGGTTGTTGTGGAGCTGGTGTGTTTGCTTGCGCCTTGAATGACTTCAGAGCGCTTGCGAACGTGTTACGGGGTGGTTGTAGTGGTGGGAAGGTTGTGGTGACTTTTGCGTGTTCGCCAGTGCGTGGTTGAGTGTTGTGTGTTACCTTGGTCCTGAGCAAGGCCATCCTGACTGGGCAGTCCTTTGCAGCTGCGTGGTGTGACGTTTCTGGCAGGCGGTGTTCCACACAGTTGACGCAGGTTGGCGGGTCGTCTCTGGTCCTGGTGCATTCGGTGGTTGGGTGATCCTCTGGGCAGCGCACACACCTGGGGCGCATGTCGCAGCAGTACGAGGAGTGCCCCCAGCGTTGGCATTTTACACATCGTTGTAGTTCTTGCTGGCCCCGGTATGCCTCGAACTGCACACGCACATGGTCCAGGCATTGCGCGCCCAGCACGGAGGACAGCTGAGTCGTGCCGTTCAGAGACACGAGGAACAGCGGGACAGGTACTGTTTCCCCTCCTGGCATTCTTCTGTCCATTCTGGTTATAGCAGCCACGTTCAAGCCCTTGGCTTCGATTTGCTGGGCCAGTTCGGTGAGGTCACTGTCTACACTGAGGCCACGGATGACGAAACGGCTGTTACGTTGGTCGGGCCTCGGGTGTGTGAAGCATTCGAAACCTCTGTCCTTCAGGAATTTCAGTAGGTTTTCGTGGTCTGCACACGTTGCGGTTCTGATTTTGATATTGTATCTGGTGGCAGTGATGGTGTAGTGCTGTATTAGTTTGTCTAGTTGAGGCTTCAGTTGCAGGAATGCCTTGTCCAGGCCAGTTTTGACGGTCACCGGGGGCATTGTGAGTTTCGGTGTTGTTGTGGCGCTGGTCTGCGCCTGGGGCGGGGTCGGTGTCTTGGGGGCATTTTGGCGTAGCTGCAGAGGTCTCGTCACATTGTGAGGCGCCTTGCTCGTGCTGGGCTGAGGTGATTGGGGGTGATCGGCATCGTCATCTTCTTCATTTAGCCCCGCGAACCTGTTTGTTTTGGCCAGGCTGTGTGATCGAGGGCTGTCTACCAGGTGTGCAGACTTCCTCTTCATGGTGTCACTCCTTGTGACAGTTTGCCATCCCAACTCCATTTGCGAGGGTGGTGGTGTTGGTGTGCGCAAATTGATTGTGCTGCTTGTCATGCTGTGTGTTGCGCTATATCTGTGAATATAATTATTATACTCAGTTTCACCCATGATGGGTGGAATTGCTTCGCCGACATTGAAAGTATTGGATTGAAGGTCAGTTTTGTCGCAGACAATGTGAGGGTGGTCACTTGTTGGCTCTTCTTCGATAGCTCGTAAGTGAACACGCAACATCATAAAATTATCGTTGTCATTTTCTACCCAGTAATAACTGTCATTGTAGAAATATATACATGAGTCGTCTACAAGTTCATTTTTTGCTGGGCAGAACAGTTCAAATCCACAGTTAGTTTCAACAGACATTTCGCTAACATTTACAGATGCTGGAGGTTTGGCGGCCATGTTGCTTTCAATGTCAATTGAGGTGCCAATATTATCAGATAATTTTGTATCATGTAATTTATGTCGGATTAAATTCATGGTATGCAGTGCTACACTTACTGGTTTAGTATTATTTTCCGAAGTGGGAAAGCACCCGATCGCGGGAGTGTCTCTATGGTTAACATGTTCTTTGCTTGACCTACTTTTGTCATTGTTTATGTACATACACGATCTTATTTATACAGTTTGCGGGAATAATCGGCAATGCCGCGTCTCACCTTTATTTGTGCTCATGCAGTGGTGCTTGCAGAACACGAATTTCACACGAAAATAGCACTCGCGGCACTTTATTTACGAAAAATTGCGAAAATCGCGGCACCGATTTTCGCGCGCACTACACTCGGACGAGAACCGGTGTGTTCATCGTGATATGGCCGTTGGCAATGATATAGATGTTTTTTTTTTGCAGTTTGTATTTGCCACTCGAAATAGCTATACCAGGTGTGATTGTTACAAACAACAGGAGAAATCGTGTAATGAACACTCTTTTACTTCCCCCCCCCCCCTCCCCACACACAACACCCACCACCCTCACCATCCCAACCACCAAAGCCCTCTTCAAAATACACTCTCACACACACACACAAACCCACACTCTATAACTGATGAACATTACCATAACTTCTTAAAGCCATTAGATAATATTTAACTCAAGAAAGGTATTGTGATATGTTTAAAGAAAGAAAGGTGAAACCTTTAACTTTACCAGCAGGTATTAGTATCACTGAGGTATCTTCTAGGTTGTAGCAGCAATAGTAGTAATAATAATAAAATTAAATAAGGTAATAAAAAAGAAAAGTTATACATGTGATCAAATCATGAATGTATAAAACTGGAATGAATTTAAATTTTTTTTATTTTTCTTCATAGGCTGTTTTGAAATTGTTGAGTAAGTGCCTCTTCTTTTAAATTTTTTAATGCTGAACACTGTTACATAAGAGATGAATGTTTAGAAAATTTAAAAAAAAAAAGCTAGCCCAGCCCCCTCCCCCCCTCACACAAAATCCAAACAAAAAAAAACACCCTCCTTCAAAACATCACATAATCATCCAGCCAGCAGTGCAGACGAGAAATTTGCACTCGGGGCCGCCATTTTGACGATAAATTCTTGCATGGCACACCAAAGGTAGGAAAGAATTTAAAAAAATAAAAATAATGGGCGAGCACCCTCGCGTCTGCCTGTAGAAAATGAAGTTAAAAGTAACATAACCTAAAGACAGGCACACACTAGGGTGCTCCCAGGCGGTTGAGAAATTTTTTCCCGCCAAAAGACTTATATATATTATTTATTTTACTGTTTTTGGCAGGGGGCTATGTCGGTCTGTGTGCAAAGTAGTTCCTACTCCCGCCGCCAGGAGCGCGCGCGGTGGGTAGCGATGTTGTTTTTTCTGCTTTCATTTGTTTATTATTTAGAGGGTTAATGCTATGTAAATGTACGCAAGTTTGGTTATGTGTCGGTAGTTGTGCGAGATTTAATTTCCGAAACGAAATTTGACTTTCATCGGCCTGCATTTCTCACTTATTCGGAAAATACATGTGTGTTTATGTATGTATAATAATCGAGTGATTTTGTAATAATTTGGAAGTTTTGTTTGCGTGTGCGATGTGGGGAAGAAAAGGTGTGCACACGAGTCCTAGGGCTATATTTTTTTTTATTGCGAAATATTTACTTCATGTGGTGAAAAATTTTAAATTATTTGTGATGCAAGTGAAATTTTTTTTTTTTTTTCAGTTGGGTGATGTGTTTGTCCTCGTTTGTGTGCAAGGAAGCAAACATGCTGAAGGTAAGGGGCCATAAATGACACTTTAAAATATTAGTTTACCATTAATTTTGGTTAAATATTAAATTGCCATATAAGTAAAATCATGTCAACTGTTGTATTCCACCCAGTATAAGCTGTTAGTAATGGGTACTTAATATAAATAGAATAAATGTAAGCATTTTCGTCTGCATGAAAATTCACTTTTTTTTTGGATCCATTTGTACTGTGGGTAGTTAAATAGTACATTATGTTGTTTTTACTTCGAAGTACAAAACATCTTGTGCATGATTGCAAATTCAAACGCAGTTAAGCATAATATGAATTCGAATTATGTGTGTGTGTGTGTGTATATATATATTTTTTTTTCAGTTTTTTTTTTTTTTTTTTTTTTTTTTTTACTGTGTCCAGTTTTAGCACAAATGGAATTATTTTCAAAGTGAATCGATGCAACTGGTCTTTGCCATTAATATTGATATATGATCTAACTAAATTAAATAGAAAGGATTTTTTTATTTATTTTTTTATATATATAAATATATTTGTAGCAATGTACTAATGACCACAGAAGTAAGCAAAAAAAAAAAATATATATATATATATCTCAGCCAGTAAACCATGCGTCTTAAAGACTTTTTTTAATGAAAATATTTCTGCCTTGGTTAAGCTTACATTTACTATCATAGGGATTGAGGGAATTGTAGAACAGCAGCAGAAGCATTTCCTTTCATGATCATGTTCTTGGTCCTGAAAAGGACCGTTTATGTAAGCATGTGCACACCAGACCTGCTCACTTGGAGCTGGTGTATTTGGTGACAGCCTTGGTGCCCTCGCTGACAGCGTGCTTGGCCAGCTCCCCGGGCAGCAGCAGTCTCACGGCCGTCTGTATCTCGCGGCTGGTGATGGTGGAGCGCTTGTTGTAGTGGGCGAGGCGGCTGGCCTCTGCCGCGATGCGCTCGAAAATGTCGTTCACGAAACTGTTCATGATGCTCATGGCCTTAGATGATATGCCAGTGTCCGGATGAACTTGCTTCAACACTTTGTAGATGTAGATTGCGTAGCTTTCCTTCCTCTTGCGCTTCTTTTTCTTGTCGCCCTTCGAGATGTTTTTCTGGGCCTTGCCCGCCTTTTTGGCTGCCTTACCGCTCGTCTTGGGGGGCATCGTAGGTCTGAGCTGTGCCGCTGTCGCTAGATGAGTGAGACGGGAATTTTTTTTTTTTTTTGCAATAGCCCCTCCACGCTAAAGCCAGTCCCACACAACCGAAGTGATTGTGGGCCCTCCTATAAAAATGGGAGTGATGTGACGAGAGGAAATTTATGCGTGCCAGGTGGGACCTATACGCTTACTTTAAATACTGAAAAAATGCCAGTGCCACTCCCCACTCCTGCGGGGGAGGGGGGAGTAGCGCGGCGACGTGCGTCTGGCGCGAAGCAAGACTGCAGGAGCACGGGAATTAGTGCTCCGGCAGGCATAGGGGTTTAGCAAATGGGTTGGCAGCAGTAAACCAGCGATCGCACTGGAGGAAACCTGCTACCCGGTAGTGAAAATGTCCGCCCGGATATCCCAGAGGGGAGGAGGGGGAAAATTGGATAAGGTATAACGCATCTGCCTGGGATGGCCAGATGCGTTATGTTGGTGTAACCTGGTTACTTGTACATGGCAGGAACATGGAATTTGAAGATTGGTCTCAGCAACGCCGAGTGCGCCAGTCCGTCGGCGCGACCTGCAACTAAAATAACATAAACGTAAGAGTACACAGCACATGATGATTCATGCTGCGAAATTACAGGAGATCGTGCAGTGGGGACCTGACACAGGCACTGTGGTTGGCGTCTCTGTGACACATAGGACGGGGTTGTTAGATTTTATGACGAGAAAAAATGTTTAATCGTAGCACTAAAATCTAACACTGTGAAGAAATAACACTGAAAGAAATTTTATTTATGTTGCGAAAGAATTTTTGTAACACTAAATAATTTTTAATGGGTTTTGGTGTGGCAATCTTGGGGAGAAAATGATGTACTCTGCAGTCGGCGAGTCGCTGTGGCAGGGGAAGGGAGTTGCTAAAATTAGGACGAGAAAGAATATTAATCGTAGCACTAATATCTAACACTGGGAGGAAGGAACACTTGGGAATATTTAATTTTACGTTGCGAAATAATTTTTAACACTAATTATATACAGTGGGTGCTGTGGAGGGCAAACTTGGGGAGAAGCTGACGATCTCTGCTGTCGGCGCGCCGCTCACATGGCTGCAGGCACTATGGGCGGTGTCTCTGCATACACTGTAGCGAAGCACAAGGCAGAAGATCGTTGGAATGTGGTGTGATTGATTGCGTGAGAGTTGCTAAATTCGATGGTAAAAGACCGAAGCACTAGGTGTAGTGCAGAAAAAGTTGTAATGAAAACTGAAGTGACTTCTCTGCGCGGGCGCACGGGAATGGAAATAAGTGAAAGTTTTCTATACCGTCCGCAACCGCGCGCGACTACCTCGAGCCACGCCCCCTCGCGCGCTCGCAGCCAATCAGCGCTGTTCCGGTCGGTGGTTGTGAATTTCTTGTGTGCGCTGCCGCGGAATTACGGCGGCTTCTCGCACAACACGTGTTTTGGTCTCTTGTGTGTTCTTGAATCTTCAGGTTTATATTTTCCAAGGCTACGAATGAGTGGATTGGAGTGTGTGGCAGATTGGGAATAAAAAGATGACGATAGTTTAAAGTATATTCGCTGAAGTGTGTCCATGTGCAGCTCCTTGTGTATGAGTGCTGTGGGGACATAGATAGGCACTTGTGCGACTCTTCTGAGAGCTTTATTTTGCGCAGATTGCAGTGAGCGGAGATTTGTGTTGGAGGCATAGCTCCAAGCTGGGGCTGCATAGGTCATAATAGGCCTTATACATGCCTGATATAAAAGCTTACCGTTTGTTGTGGAGATGCTGCTCTTGTGATTTAGGAGAGGATATAATTGCGCGAGCCTCGCATAGGCCTTGGCTCGTTTGTTTTGAATGTGTTGTTTCCATGTAAGCCTGGCATCCATGAGTACACCCAGGTATTCCACACAGGGGTAGAAAGAGATTGCGGCATTGAAAAGTGATAGTTGTGGCAGATGTTCTGGAATATGGCGCTTGGTAAAAATAATGGCCTTTGATTTTCCTACGTTGACTGCAGTTTTCCACTTTGTAAACCATTGCTGCAGTAGGTTTAGTGCTGCCTGTACTCTCTGCAGTGCAGCCGCAGGCCTCACAGAGCTTGAATATAGCATCGTATCATCTGCATAGCACGCTACTTCTACCCCCTGTGGGAAGGCTGGGAAGTCTGCCACATAGATGTTGAATAATAAGGGGCCTAGAACACTGCCCTGTGGTACACCAGCCTTGATGGTACGGCGTGTAGAGGTGGCACCTGGGATGCAGGCATGGAAGTGTCGTTCATGTAGGTAAGAATCTAGTGTGCGGACATATGTGTCAGGGATGTGTGCTGTGTGAAGTTTATAGATTAGGCCTTCATGCCACACACGATCGAAGGCCTTTTCTATGTCTAGAAATGTCGCAGCAGTGTACTGTCTCCAGTCAAAGGATAGTGTGATCTGTTCAACTATCCGCACCAGTTGGTGGGTTGTTGAGTGCCCCGCTCTGAAACCGAACTGGTAGTCAGGGAGAGTGTGATTTTGTTCCAGATTTTGTTGGATGCGGCTGGTGAGGATTTTCTCAGCTATTTTTGAAAGTGTATTGAGGAGGCTGATGGGACGATAGCTGTTAGGGAGGCGGGGATCTTTACCAGGCTTGGGGAGTAGGATGACTTTGGCGTTTTTCCACACAGTTGGCCATGTATTGGTGTTTAGTATGCCATTTATGCAGGTGGCTATTGCCTGCAGAGCTGGGTCCTGTAGTTGTTTTAGGACGATCGTAGGTATCTTGTCCATGCCAGGTGCCTTGTTGTTTTTTAGTGATTTTATTACTCTCCTCACTTCCTCAGGAGAGGTGAGTACAGGCTCCTCCAGGAGGGGTGAGTTCCTGATTTGGCTGACCTGGTCATTTACATGTATTTCATGCTCTGGATCTGTGGGCTGAACGTTTGGCTGGAAGGCAAGTTCTTGGCTGTCCGCCAGCGCTGCCACTTTGTCTGTGGGTGTGTAGGCGACGCCTCCAGTCGGGAGTTGGATAGGAGGGATAGTGATAGGTTTTTTGGAGAGTGATTTGGTTAGTTTCCAGAGGGAGTTGTCCTGTGTGGTGAGGTTGAAAAGTTTCTCGTCCCATACTCTGGCCCTATGAAGTGCGAGCTGATTGTTTACTTCTGTCTGCAGGTGTTGAAAAATCCTCTTCAAGGCTGGGCATCTGTTTCTCTGCCATCTCCGACGTGCTTGGTTCTTGTCTGTGATGAGCTCCTTTATGTAGAGTGGAAGTGTCGCCGGGTCAGCTGTTCGTTTTGAAAGTGGGACAGATACATTTATGGCTTCCGCAACTACCTGTGTGAGGGAGGCGGAATAGGATTGGAGGTCATTTGGGGAGGAAATGATGGCAACAGGATTAATGTGTTTTTCAATGTAGCTATTTAATTTATTCCAGTTTGCTTTATGGTAGTTGCGGCTTGTTTTAGGTTGCGTTGCTAGCGAGTCGGTATTTTCAAGCGTAGCAATAACTGGCATATGATCTGAGTGAAGCTCGTAGATTACTTCTAGTTCATAAATAAAATTTGTGTTCATATAAATGGTTATGTCTAGTACATCTGGTGTCTGGAGTGAGGAGGTGGGGTAGCGGGTGGGGTGATAGGGAGCGCACACCATGTATGTGCTCTGTTCCTGGTGTCGAAACAATGTGTGTCCATTTGCAGTGACCCGTGCGCAGTTCCAGGAGGGGTGCTTGGCGTTTAGGTCCCCTAGCAACAGAAAGGAGGGTGTGAATGTTGCCAGAGCCTGCAGGTTTTCTGTTTTTAATGATTTTCCTGGTGGGGCATAGGCAGCAATGACTGTGCAGGGCCTGCCATTTATAGTGACTGAGGCTGCTACTGCCTCCATCATGCCTAGGTCTGGAGTTTGTATAGTGTGGTGTAAGATGGTGGATTTTATTGCTAGAGCAACCCCTCCCCCCTGGGCTGTGCGATCCTTCCTGTGTATAATGTAACCCTGTAGTCTGAATGTGTCTGTGGGTGCCAGGTGTGTTTCTGTAAGAGCTAAAATGTGGATGTCGTGTTCCCGAAGAAATAACTCTAGCTCCTGTGTTTTGTGGCGGACACTGTTTGCATTCCATGTGGCAATATTTTTGATGGTGATGGTATGATTAATGTGTGGGTGCATGTGCAACGTCGGACATGGCAGTGATGAGCTCAACTGCAAGGCGGACTCTGTGTTCAAGGGGGACAGTAGTGTCTAACCAGGCTGTGAGGAGGTTGACAAGTTTTGTGGCTATGTCCATGTGGATTGGTTGTGTTGTGGCAATTTTTGTGAGAGTGCCCTTAAGCACTGAGCACGCCTTGAAGTTAGTGTCTGTCTGCGCTTGCGTAACCTCCATTGGGGGCAGTGGCAGCGGGAGGTTGGCAGTTATTGGTTGCGCCGGCTGGGCAACTGGAACTGGAACAGGCTGGCTGGCAGCAACAGCGGTGGCAGGATGTTGCTGCGCCGGGGCAGGTTGCTGAGTTGGTGCAGTTTGCCTGGCATTTTCACGCAGTGCAGCCTGCAGTTCAGTCAGCCGCGTTTGCTGCGGCTCACTGTTCTTAGGCTGCTGTGCCGGTCTGCGTGGCTCTTGTCTGCGTTGTTGCTGTTGCTGGGGTTGCTGCGTGTGATTGTGGTACGCAGCTCTGGCGTTTCATTGCCTCTGCCCTCGTTGTTGACGCGGGGACCATGCAAGTGCATCGGGGTAGTCTTCCTCGTCGAGGCCTTGAAACCTATTGTTGGTTTGGGCTGGC
>NW_026962354.1:42500-67336 GCF_032445375.1 Bacillus rossius redtenbacheri
TATAAGGAATTATTACATTATTTAGAGTTACGTTTTTAGAGGGTTTTAGTCTGCGAGAGGTGAGATTTAGAGCTTGCGACTTGGCTGGGTTAGTTTTAATTTTCCATTTAGTGAACCAGAGTTCTAAATCATTTAATTGTAGTTGAGTGCGGAGAACAGCGTAGGGAAGGTTAGGGTCGTGTGTGAAAATTACTGTGTCATCGGCGTACATTTGAATGGTGGAGTGAGTAACTGGGATGTCTGCAGTATATATATTGTACAGGAATGGCGAAATTGCCGAGCCCTGCGGTACACCTGCGGTGATTGGCCGGATAGTAGACTGACCTTTGTCTATTGACACGTAAAATTTTCTATTTTGAAAGTAGCTGCTTAGTAAATGGATGTAGCAGTCCGGGAAATTAAATGATATTAACTTTTGTAGGAGCCCCGGGATCCAGACCTTGTCAAATGCTTTGGCAACATCTAAAAATACTGCGATGGTGAATTCTTTTTTCTGCATGGCAGCCATGGTTTCTGTAGTAAATTTAGTAAGTGCATGAACTGTGGAGTGAGCTGAGCGGAAACCAAATTGTGTGTCCGGGATAATTTTGTGCACTGCCGCATGAGTTTGGAGCCTGGTTAAAAACAGTTTTTCAAAGATTTTACTAAGAGAGCTGAGCAGTGAAATAGGGCGTCTGTTTTCGGGCATTTTAGGATTTTTACCTGGTTTTGGTATAGTAATAATTTTAGCAGTCTTCCAGGAGCTGGGGAAGTGTTGAAACGTGAGTATGGCATTGAAAAGATCTGTTATTGCGGATAGAGCATTAAATGGCAGATTTTTAAGAAGTTGATAAGTAATTTTATCCTCACCCGGGGCTTTATTTAGTTTTACGTGTTTGATAATGCTGATTACTTCCGGGAGAGTGACTGGATCGGGAATGGAAGTGGGAGGGGAGTGATTGAAATTATTTATATTTTCTAAGAGCTCCTGCGTAAAAATCGGGTCTCCGATGTCGTTATTCGGTGTAAATTGCTGTTCGTAGCAATCGGCAATTGCGTTAGCTTTATCAGATGGTTCGTAGAGAAGTGTACCTGTCGGGGATTGAACCGGGTTAGAGTTTGTATTTTTAGTCGTGTTTCTTAATACTTTAGCTATTTTCCAGAATTTATTCATGCTATCAGAGAGATCAGCTACAAAGTGTTCCCAGTTATGTATTTTTAATTTGAGAAGTTCGTGCCTAAGTTGATTTTTAAGTGCGTAATATTTATTTTTATTTTCAAGTGTGCGGAATTTTTGGTATTTATGGCGTGCTTGTCTTTTATTTATTAGGAGGAGGTCGGCATCCGGAAATGCATGTTTTAAAAATTCGCGCCTATTTAAAAACGTGGTGTGCTTTTTGACTATGTTTAAAAATGTATTTTGAATTATTTCGGCCGCGGGGTCTATTTGTTCTTTAGAAGTTATTATTATATTATTATTTTCAAATATTTCCTCTAATTCAATTTTAAATGTCTCCCAGTTGATGACCGGGGTTCGACAAAGTACTGGGTTTGGGTGTGTTAGAACATGTGTTTCAATAACACAGTGCACAGGCAAATGGTCAGAATCAAGTTCTGGCAGAACTTTTAGTTGAATATTTATATTAGGAATATTAGTGAGAATTATATCTAAAACGTCTGGCTGATGGCTGATATTAGCATGGTAATGCGTGGGAGTGATCGGCGCATGGATTAAATATTTATTTTGTAGTGAGTGTTCGCTTAACACTGCCCCTTTGCGATTGTTATATCTACTGTTCCACTGTTTATGTTTTGCATTTAGATCACCAGCTATAATGAATGGGTGCGGTTGGTTTATTATTTCGTTGAGGTCTGTATTTAGCAGAGGTTTATTTGGCGAGCAGTAGGCTGCGACTAAAGTTATGTGGCCGGTATTTGTGCGAATATTTATAGACGTATTTTCTATGTGGCTGGTTTCTGAAGGTTTATTTATGTGGTGTTGAAGTCGGTTATGGACTAAAATTAGAGTTCCTCCTCCGGCAGTTACTCTGTCTGTGCGGTAAGTTATGTAATTTTTAATAGTGCAACGTTTTGTAGGTTTTAAAAGTGTTTCGTTAATTAAGGCCACTTCCACTCCGTACTCCTCCAGAACTCTCTCAAGTTCGTAGAGTTGTGTGGTTATCCCATTAGCATTCCAGTACAGGATGGAAAGGGTACCTGGGATCGGGGCAGGAGGATGTGTACCCATTAAACGGCCCCGGAGAAGGTTGTCAGGGCCTGCACCAGCAGGAGGGTCTTCATTGAGGGATCGGTGGCTGTGTTGGCAAGGAGCATGTAGGGCTTCATGTGTGCCATGAATGCGGCGAAGTTGGCATCGCGCAGGAAATTCATCAGGTCCCGGAGGTCGGACATGGCGGATTGGATGCCAGCACAGTCGCCGAGGGAGCTTGGAGTTGCGGTAGGAGCTTGGGAGAGGGGGGGTGGGTGTTGGGAGGGGGTGGGGGGAGGAGGGGGGGTGGGAGCTGGTGTGTGTTGCGGTACGATGATGCGTTGTGCGTTGTTGTTCGCCGCCTGTGCGAACGAGAAAGTTGGCACCACTGGCCTCGTGGGTGCGGGGGGTGGTAGCAGTGGGTAGTGAGCTGGTGTTGGCTGTGTCGCAAGAGGCTGCGCGAGTTCTGCGCGCGAAGACGCCTGATCCTGACGGAATTGCACATACTTCAGGTATTCGGGGCAAAGTTTGGAGTTCCCCTCGTGCACGCCATTTCCCTTGCAGTTCGCACAGTTGGGATTTTTGTTGAGGTTGGGACAGGCGGCGTATGTGTGGGGCCCGGCGCAGTGCTTGCATTTGGTGGCGAGTCGGCAGAAGTTGCGAGTGTGCAAAAACTTCCAACAGTTCTGACACTGCGCAACGTCTCCGACACGTTTGCGGTATTGTGTCACTTCAACACGGGTCATGTTGATAGTTGTGAGTGACGTGAGGCGAGGGAGGGTGTCATTCTTAGCGGCCGTGACGCTAAAGAGCGGTAGTGGCTCCTCCCAGGTGTTGGTGGGATCGGCAGGGTCCGCGCATTTTTTGTGGAATTGGTAGACGTCCAAGATGGTGTACCCACGTGCCTCCAAGTCTTCTCGGATTGATTCCGTTGGCGTGGCGCGCGGCATGCGGACAACAACTTTCTGAGGCAACTCAGAGGCTGTACAGAAAGTGTAGTACGGGACTGGCACTGAATCAAGGTATTTTTTGAGAGATTGGTATGCCTGCAAGTGTTCGCACGCGATCTGCAGGCCCTCGCGCACGAGAGAAATCTGCGCGGCCCCTGGGGCGAGAGATCGCATGCGAGCCACCAGCTGGCTGTAGAGAGACTGGTCTGGAACGACCAGCCTGAGCGCGTGTTTGCGCGGTCCTGAGGCACGCGGGGTGCGGGTGGAGGGGGCGGCTGCGCCCTGATTGGCCGGAGCTGGAGCGGGTGGAGAGGGGGCGCTGGAGGGCCCTGCCGTGGGTCGGGACGCGTCTGCCTCCGCGAGCGTGGCGAAGCGATTTGTAACCGCGATTTCAGGTGGCCTGACTGCTGGCGCTGTTGTTCGCTGCCGTTTCCGCTGCATGGTCCATTCAGCTTGACGCTCCTGTTCCTCCTCTCGCTGCTCTGCTGCATTCTTTTCTTTTTCCTGGAAGTGCAGCCAGGCCCTGAATTTCGCCATGTCGCTCGCGGGGACCATGAGCGGCGCGGAGTCGGTAGGAGGGACAGAGGTGGTCGTGTCCATGTTCGTGGTTTCCTGGGGGGGTGCGGTGTCTGATATGGTGTGGTCAGGTACCTGTACCTGAAAAGTACCTCCCTCGTAGGAAATTAGGGCTGCGCCAGGCGGAAGGTTGTCCGGAATTGACAGGGACGGGATGTCCTGTTCCTGCATGCCACTGGCCCCCTCCCCAGCCGGCCCCAGGGCGCGGGTGTAGGAGGGGGGGGAGGTTGCTGGAATGCCTGTCTGTTGCTTTAAGAGCGTGTGGTCTGTCAAAAACGTATCCCTAATCGCTGTGAGGGGGCTCGCCGCTGACCCGAGCGGGCTAGGCTCGAGATGACCTGTCGAGTTGTTAAAAATTAACTCGCAGGTCGGCTGCCACCCTCGTGTCCACGAGCTATCGAAGCGGTGCGAAGCGAAGAAGGAGGCAGGGCCGCACTCCGACGATCCGAACAGCTCCGAGGTCGCGATGAATCTGCTGCTGCTCGGCCGCCTCTGTCGTTAGTTTCTATGGATCGACTTCTGTGCTGTGATTGGCTGTTCTCGCCAGCCAATGGAGATGCCGGGCCAATCGCAGTGCACCACAGCTTTAACAAAACTGTTGAAATTTTTACAGCACGCGCAGATCGGCGCTGGGACTCGCAGTGTACACATCGCAGGAAGCTCTCTGACTGCTCCGCCTGGGGGTTCATTGCCTCTGACGGCGCGGAAGGGGGGCGAAATGCATTGTGTAGGCCGAGTACCAGGGGCGCAGTGACTGGCTGCTACCGATCGCGTCCGCGGGTGGCGGATAGCGGAGCTCCAGCTGTGATGAGCAGCTGGAGTTGTCAGGAATACACAAATACTGACTCGCGGACCAATCAGAGGCGTCACTGGTGGCTTGGGCGGCCTGGAGAAGACACAAGTTTCGCCAGAAGCAGACCGTCGGGATCGCTGCAGCCCTTTTCATGGCACGCTGGCGTCACACACAAAACTGGGGGCAACGCGAAATACCGTGGCGTCAGTTAGGGGGTGAATGGTATCGCCCTGCCCCATGTCATGAAAGGCTAACTGCACGCACGAAGAAAGAAGCGGACAGCGAGAGGCGAAGAATCGACAGGCTGCCCGACCACGAGTGCGCGCGGCGCGGCGCGGGCTCTGGCTTGCCTGCGGGCCTGCGAGAGTTCGTGCCGCGGCCGCGAGAGGCGCGGCGGAGCTGCGTGTTCCGCGCGCGGCCGCCAGGCTGCGGGCGGGGCGCGCAGTTCGCTGTGAGTCGGCAGGGCCTCTGCAGGCGCGCGCGCGAAAGCGAGCCTGTGGGTGCTCTGTCGGGCCTATATGCAGGCCGGCCCTCAGCCACTCATTGCACTCGGCCTCACCATACGAGTCGCCCTAAACATGCGTGCTGCCTGCCACGCACTACAGGCCATCAGGCCGCTACATCCGCCTACAGTTGCTGCGGCCCGGCAGCTGTAGGCTATGCTACCTAAATCCCGCTCCCCGTTTCCCCTCGGGCCATCGGGCGAGCGCTAACTTCTTAAACCGGGCAGTAGGTTTTTCTCCAGTGCGATCGCTGGTTTTACTACTGCATCCCACTTTGCTACTCCCTGCGAACTGCCGGGGCGCTAATTGCCGCGCCCCTGCAGTGTTTCGCATATTAAATTCACTCGCGGGCAGGTGGCCTCACTCACGAGAGTGATGGAGGGCACCAGCCATTGGCTTACTTTACTACGAAACGCGTATAGGTCCTAGACCTGGAACGTACTAAGATTCCTCCCGTAAAATCACTCCCACTAGGTGTTGGACTCGCAATCACTTCGGTTGTGCGAGACAGACTTCAGCGTGGAGGGGCTGTTGTCAAAAAAAAAAAAAAAAAAAAAAAATTACAGCACGCGCAGACGGACCACGATGGCGCGCACGAAGCAGACGGCTCGTAAATCTACTGGAGGCAAAGCGCCGCGCAAGCAGCTGGCCACCAAGGCGGCTCGCAAGAGCGCGCCGGCCACGGGGGGAGTGAAGAAGCCACATCGCTACCGCCCTGGCACTGTCGCGCTGCGAGAAATCAGGCGCTACCAGAAAAGTACCGAGCTGCTTATCCGCAAGCTGCCCTTCCAGCGCCTGGTGCGAGAGATCGCCCAGGACTTCAAGACAGACTTGCGCTTCCAGAGCTCGGCCGTCATGGCGCTGCAGGAGGCCAGCGAGGCTTACCTGGTGGGGCTCTTCGAGGACACCAATTTGTGCGCCATCCACGCCAAGAGGGTCACCATCATGCCCAAGGACATCCAGCTTGCCCGGCGTATCCGTGGCGAGCGTGCTTGAGTTCCTTGCCATTTTTTTTGCAAGGGGGAAAAAAAAAACAGCCCTTATTAGGGCTAAAAATAACTGTCAAATTTGAAAGGAAAACAGTTGTCTGGCTTTTTGTACCTATTAGCTGTCGTTGACCTTTACCCAGCCAATAATATATTACATTAATAAGAATTTGGAAAAACACAGTTATAGTGTCTGTGTTTTGAGGTGGTTGTTTATATTGTACACAAAAGATTTGCACACAATGCAATGTATTCTGCATAGGAAATAAAAACTCTTCAAACAGTGCCTGTCTGCAGTAGCAGCACCATCAGCAGCAGCAGCAGCAGCAGCAGCATAAAGTTCACCATTAATACCCTGAGACCTAATCCTTACAAAAAAAATATGTGTGTGTGTGTGTGTATATATGTGTATATATATATATATGCTGAAATAAGAGTGAGATGTTTGTAAGACGTTTTCCTGCTTAAAAACTTTAAATAATTTTGCACCTAAACTATACACACAATGTAATTGATAAATTTCTTTATTTATTTATTTATTTCCCCCGCTTCAAATACCATAAGAAATTTTTTAACCAGAATTTTACCTAACGGCAGAGGTGTGGCTATAGGAGGCAATGATTGCAACAACTGATACCTTCATGACTAGTATTGTTGGCCCTTAGAAGGGCCGATAAGGTGGTACAGTGCCACAGAAAGTGCCAGCGGTCCTGCTGGCATCTTCATTTCCGCTTTGGGGCTGCTTTCTTGGGCGACTTGCTCTTTGGGGCAACCTTCTTTGGCTTTGGAGCACGGGGTTTCTTCGTGGGAGGTTTGGACACCTTTTTTGCCTTTGAAGGTGCCTTCTTGGGCTTGGGGGTTGCAGCTGCTGCCTTTTTTTTCTTTTCTGCTGTAGGCGGAGTCTTCTTGACTGGTTTCTTGCCCACCGCTGCCTTCTTGGCTACGGATCGCTTCTTTTCCTTAGGGGCAGCTGCACCACGCTTGCCGCTTGGAGCCTTGGGCTGGTCCGGAGCACCGGTGGTCCCTGAAGCCAGCTTGAAGGAGCCAGACGCACCCTTGCCTTTGGTTTGGACAAGCTCGCCGCTAGCCACTGCTGCCTTCAAGTATTTCTTGATGAAAGGTGCCAGCTTTTCCGCATCTACTTTGTAGGTAGAGGCGACGTATTTCTTGATGGCTTGCAGTGATGAGCCGCCCCTTTCCTTGAGGCTCTTGATCGCAGAGGCCACCATTTCAGATGTGCGCGGGTGCGCGGGCTTGGCTCGTGGCTTCTTCGACGCAGCCTTGCCTTTCTTCGGGGAAGCTGCCTGTGATGGGGCAACAGCTGGTGCTGCAGTCGCTGCTGCGGTATCTGCCATGACGAGACTGATCCTACAGAATGCAAGAGCAAAGTGAAAATAAAATTTTTCTCTCTGCAAATATCTGGTTACCCAATTTTCTGGTTGCGGACGGTTCAGAAAATTCTCGATGCCTTGCTCACGTAGGGAGCAGCGCACTTTGGACAGCGAAAGTAATGTAGGGCTTCTTTAGCACTGATTTTTCAATGTTTTCTAAATGTCAGCAGTCTACGATGACATAATGGGCAGTTCCACTAATAGTGTAATTTTTTTATGGCAGCTGCACTGTTTAATTTGCACTGCGAGCTGTTTAAATTTACTGCTACACCAAACAGGGAACTTTTCATTTGCAGATGTTATTCAAGGAATCAAATACGTAATTTGTGCTGGAATCACTTGAAAATGGTTAAATTAACTTAGGTATACTTTAGTGTATAGTATGCTGAAAATGTGGAGATAATTTCATGAAGGCTGTTTGCTGTGGAAGCACTAGCAAATCACCTTGTTCAGTGCCACCTGGAATGGCTTTCTTCGTGCACCTCCAAGGATGATGTGATTATTATTGTGAGTAAATTTTGTTTACATTTTCATTGTGTGAATAATAAAACTTTTAACTGTACACACAACAAGCATTTCACTTGGATCTGATGCATTCTCAAGAGTGCAGTTTCTGTTTAGCTTTTAAAACTGGCTGCCCTTCAATTCACTCAAGGTGCAGATGCAAGTTGCTGATGAAGTATTCCACACACATGCTACATTGGAGAAATATTTTAATAAAAATTAAAACTCTTGCAGGATTTCGAATAAAAACTATCCTATTTATCCCTTCTATGTTTTGGTACTGCGAAATTGAGAGAGGTAAGTAAGTTGTGAGGTTATTTTTACTTGCTTGCATGTGAGGTTAGCAGAGCAAAAATATTTTTGAAATTGCAGATACATGGTCACTTTATTTCGTTGCAAACATTTATAAGCTCGTAATCTTATTTAAAGTCTCCATACTTAATGCGTTTGGAAAACCTTCTTTCTCTCAATTTTACAATGGAACAAAATTTTACTTGTATGTGTACATTAATTCCATCTCTAAATGATGTAGGTTTACGCACCGAGATCAGGTACATTGTAGAGAGAAAAACACACGAGTACCTGCTTATTTTGAAGTTTTAATGAGTATATTAAAAAAAAAAAAAAAAAAAAACGATAAAAATATAATTGAAAAAGTATATTATTCACGTATTTTTGAGGATGAGGGGAGGGGGTGTTTTTGTCCGATGGTCGTTTATCTTTAAAGAAATTTCCGTTGGACCTGTGCGTTCTTGCTCTGCCAATTCTCGAAAAATGAAATATTTTAAGTCGTCTTTTATGTGCTAACTTCATTATATTTGGCTGCATTCGTATTTTTATTAGTTTTGAAACATTCATGTCACGGAAAATAATCATAAACCAGGACAAAAACGTTTTGACTAAATGTTCTAGGTTGGTTGTAAAACATTTTCTTATTTTATTTCACATCGGAAACATCTGTTAAGTTGTAAGCTTTGTAATGAATGCGACAGTCACTTGTTCGCTGAAGTGTTTGTTTAAGAAATTAGTATTGTAAATTTGTTTATGGTCTTGTTAAATGAAATTTTAAGTGAAATCATTTGGGAAAACAGAGGCTACAGGAATTTTCAACACAACTTGATGACCGACGTTGTGACTAGTGTGGGAGTGTGTGCTCGTGTAAATATCAATTTTTCTTACTCCTCGTGCCGGTCAACAGGAAAACAGCGAGTGTGTTATCTCATCGCGGGCGTGTGATTGCGTGTGGTAAATTGTGCTAGGTTAATTACCGCAAAACTCCACTGTGTGCAAATATGTAGTGTGTCGCTGTATGCAAATATTTGGTATGTCTTTTTTTTTTTTTTTTTTTTCAGGCAATACACACTTTGAATTTTACACAATTTCGATGCTGCAACCTAAGTGTATACATGCGAATAGGATTGCTTAAATGAAAAAGTAAAGTAGGAGGTAAGTGCAAATGTTTCCAGGAGGTTATGCACACACAATCTATTTTATGAATTAATAGTTATTATCTAAGAAAATGATAGAAGATTATAAATAATGTGTGCAGAATAATACAGAATTTGCATGTTACACAAAAAAAAAATATATATATATTCCAAATATTGTTAGCAAAATGCACCTAGATTAGTGAGCTGGATTTTTATTTTTTTTTTGTATTTTTGTTCTGTTGATCCCACGTGGAGTCAAGGCTCCGGGATATAGAACATGTATGTGCAGACAATTAATATTTACATGATGCAAGTTACCAAGAAAAAAAATTTCAAAAAAAAAAAATACATAACATGTTACACAATTTAACTTTATGCAAAACATGAAGCAGCTGTTATCACAAGTCCATTCAACAAATTAACAGTTCAATTTCTCTATTATCAATCAAATTAAAGAATAGCTTCAGAGGGTAGGTAGGATATTCTAGAAGAATTTTTTTTACTGTTTTTTTTTTTAATACTGGTAAATTGTTTTAGTTATTTTCTGTGATATTAAGTTGTAAAGTTTTACTCCCAAGTAATTTAGTCCATTTTCAAATCGCCTAGTGTTATGTTCAACTATCCTCAATTTACTAGCATTTCTGGTGTTATACCTATGTGCGAATATCTAAAAAAAAAAAAAAAAAAAAAAATAATAATTTTTTTTTTCTTCTTTTTCTTAAGAATGAATAAAAAGTTTCTAGAACGTATTCATTTATGGCAGTCAGGACTTTAAGTTTTTTGAATTTTGGTCTGCAGTTAGATGATTTTTTATCTTTTGTTATTATTCTAATAGCTCCTTTTTTTTTTTTTTTTTCCCCCAATGTTATATGGCAGAAAGAGTAGAGCTATGGCTACTGTGACATCATGCATTGATGGGAAGGTTATTGTTGGATAACAAAAATTTAGATGATATAATTTTTATTTTTTTCCATACACAACACATTGCAGGTACAATTTTACAGGTTACAGCTGTACCACCTCTAGTATTGCTGCCGACCATCCAACAAATGAGCACACTAAACAGGCATTGATGACATTGTTATCAACGTCTTTTTGAATCTCTCATTATTATACATAACTGCCCACTGAAACAGAGAAACTTCAAAATAGGTGTGTGTGTGTGTGTTTATATATATATATATATATATATATATATATATATATATACATATATACATACATACATACATACATACATACATACATATACACTTATATATTTATTTTTTCACTTTGAATTTTGTATGAGGTATACACATGCAAAGATTCACAGCTACTGGGTGGGTGAGTGAGTGAGTGAGTGAGTGAGTGATTGATTGATTGATTGATTGATTGATTGATTGATTGATTGAGAGAGAGTGAGTGTGTGTGTTAGGGGGGGGGGGGGGGGAAATGTGGTGATTGTGGGGGAAAAAAAAATTTAAAATTGAAATTTTTAAAAAAAAAATTTTTTTCTGTAGGGTGCAAAATAGTAGTGCCAACGGCACGTGGTGTTCCCAAGCGGTCACCCATCTAAGTACTAACCACGCTCGACGATGCTTAACTTCGGTGATCGGACAAATTCAAATTCAAATTCAAAAGATTTTTATTTTTGCATTGACACAATTTTTACATTTTCATGATTGATTGGCATGCCAGCACCAGGTGCTCCTTTGCCAAAAAAAAATATACATTTATTATTTACGGTTACACTTTACAAACACAAACACAACAATATTTACAGAAAAAATTACATATGTTTTGCAGCGGTTATTTAAAGGAAAGTTTAAAAACCTTTGTCTTTTTTCTGGGGCTATCAGCCCTATTTTCGTGGCGAGTTTTTGCACACAACATAAACACTTTATTAAAATATTGATATTTACAAAGAATGTCATTTGATGGGGTGGGGACATTACATAAATTTAGGACAACTCACATAATATACATTATATACACATTACAATTCAGCCAATGGCACTGTGGTGGGCGTCCATTGGTTTTTCACGTCGCACTGGCACTGTGGGGGGGTGTCCGGTGCACTACACTGGGATTCATGGCTTTGGGTGGTATGATTTTTACATGCCACCCTTTCAGGGTGGTCTGCCGGGATGGTAATCGGTGATGAGTGTGTGTGGGTATGGTCTGTTGATGTCGTGTTTTCCAATGTTTCGGACAAGTGTAGACGGGTGTTGTGCTGCTTTCTTGAAGAATTTGTCTGCGTATTGTATAACAAGTGATCTGGGCGATTGTGTGTCTGCGAGGGCATGTAGCTGTATATTAGTGACGTATTTGTATTTGCCGAGTGTTGCTCTGAGTAGTTTATTGAAACATGTTTTTAGTTGGTGGAAGCGGATGTCGGGTACATGTGCAAATATTACTGAGGAGTAAAGCAAAATAGGTACAATGTACGCCTTGAAGAGGCGCACTCTGTCCATGTCTGGTAAGGGGCTGTGGGGGCGGAGAATGGAGGACAACGAGTTATATGCACGGTAGGCCTGAGCAGTGGCAGATGAGAAGTGCGGTGAGAAGCGCAGGGAGCGATCCAGTGTCACACCAAGGTATTTCACTGTATCGCTCCACTTGATGACTGCGCCTCCCACATACAGTGCTGGGGGAAGACGGGGGCGTCGTCTGGTAAAAAAGATGGCTTCTGTTTTGCTGGGGTTGGGAAGGATGCCCCAGGACATAAAATAATTATTAATTTGGTTGATGGCCGCGGTCAGCCTGGCTTTAATTTGGTTGGGGTCATGATGGCGAACCATCAGCGCGGTATCGTCCGCGTACATGACGATCGTGCATTCAGGGGGCTTGGGAATGTCACAAGTATATAAGGAAAATAAAAGGGGTGAGAGCGTAGACCCTTGTGGGACCCCTGCGGTGATCTCTTTCGAGGATGAGGTGGACCTTTCCACCCGCACGTGGAACTTGCGGGCTTCCAGGAATGAGTGAAGGATGTGGCGAAGTGCAGGGTTGAATCCCAGAAAGGCTAGCTTGAGGATTAGGGCTTGGTGATGGACTGTATCGAATGCACGACTTAGATCTAACAACACCATGCCGGTATGGGTCCTTTGGGTGAAACTGAAGGTGATCTGGTCGGTGACGTGAGCTAATGCATGTTGTGTTGATAGGTGACGTCGGAAGCCAAACTGGAATTCTGGCAGCGGGCGTAGCCGGGCTACTTCCGCTTCCAACCTGGCCAGAACTATGCGCTCCGCTACCTTCGATATCACCGATAGCAGGGAGATGGGGCGGTACGACGCTGGTCGGCTGGAGGCGCCTTTCCCCTTGAATATGGGTACCACCGTGGCCTCGCGCCATGAACGTGGGTAGTGACCTAGAGTGAGGATGCTATTGATAATGTTGGTGAGATAGATGAGTGCTTTTTGTGAAATGGATTTGAGGAGGCGTGGGGTGACTTCATCTGGGCCAGGTGCAGCATTGCTGCGCACACGGTTGATCTCTTTCTTGACCTGCCGAGGCGTGGTTAGGTCAAGAGCGCCAGGTGCAGGTGGCGGAGGGGGATGATAGTGGGTGGGGAGTTTGGAGATGTGTGGTGGTACTGGTGCCGGGGCAAATGACTTTGCGAAATGGTCTGCCAGGCACTCCGCCCTGTCAGTCGCCGACTCCGCCATGCCATCGCCCACCTCTAGGGGAGGGATCGCTGACCTGGCCGAGCGAAGGCTGCGTGCAAAGCGCCACACTGAACCATTCGCTAGTGACAGCGCTCGGAGCTTTTTGACTTCGTTCGCCGTTGTCCATTCAGCAACGGCCACTCTGCACCGTCGGAACAGTGCATTGTAGCCGTCCCTGTCCGGCTGCAGGCGGGTACGCTGCCATCGGATCCGAGCCTTGTTGCGAAGTGAAATGAGTGCCTTGATGTGGTCTGGGAATGGGATGCCATGATGATGTGGTTTGACCTGGGGGATGTGTAGTGAGGCTGAGGTAATAATGGTGTCAGCGAAGTGGAGAACATGCTGGTCGAGTTCCTCCTTCGTGCGGGCTCTACGTTGCAGATCTAGCTGCTGGTCCATAGCTGTTCGATACTTTTTCCAGTCAGCTAGTTTATAATTAAAGATGAGGCAGGTGGCAGTTTGGGTGACTGTTGTGTCAATGGTACCCATGACAGGGTAGTGGTCGGATGTCAGTTCGGTGCAGACAGTAAGGGGGTTGACTCTGGGCAGGTTGGTGCCTATCACCAGGTCCAGTACACTGGGGCTGCCAGTATGGGAGTGGGGGTGGTACGTGAAAGTGTCAGGGGCATGGAGTGTTAGGGGGGTTTCAATTAGGTACTTGCGGAGGGCAATACCCCTATAGTTATTCCGTAGGCAGCCCCAGGAGGTGTGCCTGGCATTGAAGTCACCCGCCAGGATGACACGTGAATCGAGCCGGCGGAGGCTGGTGAGATCCTCCGCCGGGAATGGGGTTGTTGGTGGTATGTAGAGAGCCACGGCGGTGAAGGGCGTGGGGTTCGTGTGCATCCGCACTGCTACCGCTTCCACATGCTGCAGTTGGTGTATCTGCCGCCTGTGGTGCGACAGTTCTCGACGCACAAGAAGAGCCACGCCCCCCTGAGAGCCATCCAGTCGGTCGGCGCGGTGCGCCACATATCCCTGTACTGCAAACGGGGCGCCAGCCCTTAGCCAGGTCTCTGACAGGAATACCAAGTCTGGCTTGTGAGTTGATATGAAATGAGAGAACTCGGCAGTTTTGTTAGACACACAGTTGCTGTTCCAGACCGTGAATTTAAGGGAGGGCATTGGCTAATGAGGTGAGGATGGAGAAAACGACTGTGCACTTCTCATCATTGTTCTGCGCTGATTTGAATTTCCTTACTGCATCCAGGAAAAAAGGAACCCATTTTAATAAGTTTAGTTCTTTTACAAGTTTAATCAGCTCGGTGAATTCACAAAAAAGGTTGGGTTCTGCATTAGGTGGTTGATGTTTAGCTGGGGGCTGACTTGGTGCGGGTTGACGTGGCAAGAGTTTATGGGGAGCGCGAGTGTCGCGAGAGGGGCATTGTGGTGCAAGAGTGGGTGTGTCTGGAATGAGGGGTGCTGGTGGTGGTTGTGATGTGAACGCCTTTAGGGCGCTCGCAAAGGAGTTTCTGGGGGGCTTCAGTACAGGGAAGTTGCTGGTGGTGGCAGCTGGTGGTGTTGGTCCAGGCTGTGTGGTTGGAGTTACCTTTGAATTCAGAAGTGCCAGCCTGACTGGGCACTCCCTGGAAGCGGCATGGTGTGCTGTGTCGGCCATCTTGTGGTCAGCACAGTTGACGCATGTGGGGGGGATTTCGTTTGGTTTGTTGCACTCGGTGGATGGGTGCGCTCCCGGGCATCTCACGCACCTGGGCTTCATGTCACAGCTGAAGATGCTGTGGTTCCACCGCTGGCACCTCACGCAGCGCTGCAGGTCACGCCGGCCCCGGTATGCCTCGAACTTGGCCTCCATGTGGTCGAGGTGGTGGACTCCCAGAATGTCTGAGAGCGGGAACGTGCCCTGCAGGGACACTAGGTACAGGGGCACAGCGATGGTCTCCCCGGCAGGTGTGCGCCGGTCCATTCGCTTTATTGATTCCACTGGCAGCCCCAGTGCGCAAACCTGTTCCTTCAGTTCCCTTTGATCGTAATCCACCCCAAGGCCCCTGATGACAAATCTGGTGTTTTTCTGATCTGCCCTGGGGTGGGTGTAGCTCTCAAACCCCCTCTCATGGAGGAATCGGAGAAGCCGCACATGGTCCTGAGGTGTCTCGGTTTTAATTTTCACATTATAGCTTGTAGAACTTATTGAGAATTCATTTGTCAGTAGCTGGGAGAGCGCCAGCTTGTGTTGCGTGAAGGCCTGATTTAGGGCAGTTTTGACAAATACGGGGGGCATTGTCAGTTTCACAGGGGTTCCCTGCACACGACTGGGCGTGGGCCGGGGCGGCGGTGCGGTGGGACTGCGTAGAAGTGGCGGTGTGCGCTGCCGGGGCGGTGGTGTCCCTGGGGCAACTGTTCCATTGGTGGTAGCAGCTGGCTGGGCTGGGGGTGCAGTGTTGTCTGCTCCCTCTTCAGCTAGGAGAGCATATTTGTTAGCCTTGGTGAATGGCATGGAGTTGGGGCTGGTCTGCAGGTGTGAGGAGTTCCGCTTCTGGCCATTTCCCCCTGGAACAGTCTGCCAGCCGAGGTCCTCATCCATTTGCATGGGTGGCGTGGTGGTGTTGCGGTGGTAGTCAGTTTTGCTGAGGGGTATGGCTCTCTGTGGCTGCTCAGACAGTTGAGAGGCCTCGTAATGTTGTAGGTACCTGTGATATTCTGATTCACAGACAATTTCTGGCAGCTCTTCGTCGTAGCTGAAGGATATCGGCTTAAAGTCCTGGATGTCGCATATAGTAAAGGGGTGGTCAGGCTCAAGTTCTGCTGCGATTCTGCGCAGGTGCACCCTTACCATTATTGGTTTGCCACTGTCGCTTTCGACCTGGTAGTAGGCGCCATTTAGTGCGAATACGGAGGTGTCGTCAATTAATTGTTGTTTCGCTGGGCAGTACAGCTCATATAAAGCTCGATCTGAGTTGGTTTCACTTGTTGATGCACTGGTGTGGGCGACATTGTGTGGCAAAATTAATTCGTTGAGATGTGTAATTTTGCCTGGGCTCGCAGCCGAGCTGTTGTGACTGGCGGCCATGTTGGTTTCAGAAGTGTAGGCGGCCACTTCGTTGTCCTCTAAAATTCTTCGCCTTGAGTTCATTCGTTGTATTAAATAATTGCTGTTGCTGGCTGTTTGATTTGATTGGTATTCAGTATTTTCTGCCATACTGCTGGTATAGGCTTTTAATATTGTGTTGTTGGTAGGAACAAAATGTGAAATATTGTGCGAATCGATATTGTCCATGGAGGTGTTGGGTGCTCCAATTAATAGATCAGTACTGAACCGAGATATGGGAACACACCCACCCGAATGTTCACTTCTAAGGTGCCCATACTCTATGCTAGTGAGATCATAACCTACATGGCTTGCAATGTTATTGTTCATTAACGAAAACTATTTACACTATTTTACACACGAATTCGGCTGTGCCGAAGCTCACCTTTATTTGGGTCCATGTAAAAGTTGATTTTGCACACAGTTTATACTAGAAAACAGCACTCGCGGCACTTTTTACACGAAAATTTGCGAAAAATCGCGGCACCGATTTTCGCGCACACTTGATCGGACGAGAACCGGTGTGTTCATCGTGATATGGCCGTTGGCAATGATATAGATGTTTTTTTTTTGCAGTTTGTATTTGCCACTCGAAATAGCTATACCAGGTGTGATTGTTACAAACAACAGGAGAAATCGTGTAATGAACACTCTTTTACTTCCCCCCCCCCCTCCCCACACACAACACCCACCACCCTCACCATCCCAACCACCAAAGCCCTCTTCAAAATACACTCTCACACACACACACAAACCCACACTCTATAACTGATGAACATTACCATAACTTCTTAAAGCCATTAGATAATATTTAACTCAAGAAAGGTATTGTGATATGTTTAAAGAAAGAAAGGTGAAACCTTTAACTTTACCAGCAGGTATTAGTATCACTGAGGTATCTTCTAGGTTGTAGCAGCAATAGTAGTAATAATAATAAAATTAAATAAGGTAATAAAAAAGAAAAGTTATACATGTGATCAAATCATGAATGTATAAAACTGGAATGAATTTAAATTTTTTTTATTTTTCTTCATAGGCTGTTTTGAAATTGATGAGTAAGTGCCTCTTCTTTTAAATTTTTTAATGCTGAACACTGTTACATAAGAGATGAATGTTTAGAAAATATAAAAAAAAAAAAGCTAGCCCAGCCCCCTCCCCCCCTCACACAAAATCCAAACAAAAAAAAAACACCCTCCTTCAAAACATCACATAATCATCCAGCCAGCAGTGCAGACGAGAAATTTGCACTCGGGGCCGCCATTTTGACGATAAATTCTTGCATGGCACACCAAAGGTAGGAAAGAATTTAAAAAAATAAAAATAATGGGCGAGCACCCTCGCGTCTGCCTGTAGAAAATGAAGTTAAAAGTAACATAACCTAAAGACAGGCACACACTAGGGTGCTCCCAGGCGGTTGAGAAATTTTTTCCCGCCAAAAGACTTATATATATTATTTATTTTACTGTTTTTGGCAGGGGGCTATGTCGGTCTGTGTGCAAAGTAGTTCCTACTCCCGCCGCCAGGAGCGCGCGCGGTGGGTAGCGATGTTGTTTTTTCTGCTTTCATTTGTTTATTATTTAGAGGGTTAATGCTATGTAAATGTACGCAAGTTTGGTTATGTGTCGGTAGTTGTGCGAGATTTAATTTCCGAAACGAAATTTGACTTTCATCGGCCTGCATTTCTCACTTATTCGGAAAATACATGTGTGTTTATGTATGTATAATAATCGAGTGATTTTGTAATAATTTGGAAGTTTTGTTTGCGTGTGCGATGTGGGGAAGAAAAGGTGTGCACACGAGTCCTAGGGCTATATTTTTTTTTATTGCGAAATATTTACTTCATGTGGTGAAAAATTTTAAATTATTTGTGATGCAAGTGAAATTTTTTTTTTTTTTTCAGTTGGGTGATGTGTTTGTCCTCGTTTGTGTGCAAGGAAGCAAACATGCTGAAGGTAAGGGGCCATAAATGACACTTTAAAATATTAGTTTACCATTAATTTTGGTTAAATATTAAATTGCCATATAAGTAAAATCATGTCAACTGTTGTATTCCACCCAGTATAAGCTGTTAGTAATGGGTACTTAATATAAATAGAATAAATGTAAGCATTTTCGTCTGCATGAAAATTCACTTTTTTTTTGGATCCATTTGTACTGTGGGTAGTTAAATAGTACATTATGTTGTTTTTACTTCGAAGTACAAAACATCTTGTGCATGATTGCAAATTCAAACGCAGTTAAGCATAATATGAATTCGAATTATGTGTGTGTGTGTGTGTATATATATATATTTTTTTCAGTTTTTTTTTTTTTTTTTTTTTTTTTTTTTTTTTTTTTTTTACTGTGTCCAGTTTTAGCACAAATGGAATTATTTTCAAAGTGAATCGATGCAACTGGTCTTTGCCATTAATATTGATATATGATCTAACTAAATTAAATAGAAAGGATTTTTTTATTTATTTTTTTATATATATAAATATATTTGTAGCAATGTACTAATGACCACAGAAGTAAGCAAAAAAAAAAATATATATATATATATCTCAGCCAGTAAACCATGCGTCTTAAAGACTTTTTTTAATGAAAATATTTCTGCCTTGGTTAAGCTTACATTTACTATCATAGGGATTGAGGGAATTGTAGAACAGCAGCAGAAGCATTTCCTTTCATGATCATGTTCTTGGTCCTGAAAAGGACCGTTTATGTAAGCATGTGCACACCAGACCTGCTCACTTGGAGCTGGTGTATTTGGTGACAGCCTTGGTGCCCTCGCTGACAGCGTGCTTGGCCAGCTCCCCGGGCAGCAGCAGTCTCACGGCCGTCTGTATCTCGCGGCTGGTGATGGTGGAGCGCTTGTTGTAGTGGGCGAGGCGGCTGGCCTCTGCCGCGATGCGCTCGAAAATGTCGTTCACGAAACTGTTCATGATGCTCATGGCCTTAGATGATATGCCAGTGTCCGGATGAACTTGCTTCAACACTTTGTAGATGTAGATTGCGTAGCTTTCCTTCCTCTTGCGCTTCTTTTTCTTGTCGCCCTTCGAGATGTTTTTCTGGGCCTTGCCCGCCTTTTTGGCTGCCTTACCGCTCGTCTTGGGGGGCATCGTAGGTCTGAGCTGTGCCGCTGTCGCTAGATGAGTGAGACGGGAATTTTTTTTTTTTTTTTTTTTTAGACTACAGCCCCTCCACGCTGAAGTCAGTCTCACACAGCCGAAGTGTTTGTGAGCCCTGCTAACCAAATGGGAATGATTTGACTGAGGGAATTGATGCGTGCCAGGTGGGACCTATACGCTTAATTTGATAAACTGAGTAACTGCCTATGCTGTCTTCACTCTCCTGTGAGGGAGGGGGAAGCAGCTGGCGACGTGCGTCTGGCGCGGTCAAGCCTGCAGGAGTGCGGAATTTGCACCCCGACAGCCTATGGGGAGTAGCAAAGGGTAGACAACAGTAAACCAGCGAGCGCACTGGAGGAAACCTGTTGCCTGTGAGTGAAAAGTTAACGCAACCGAGGGCCCGAAGGGATAGGAAGCGGATGAGGGCGAATGGGATCTGTGGTTCTCCCTGATGGGATTTCTGGAAGAGCCATTTTGAGCACGCCATGCGGCGTATGTGCTCGGCAGGCACGAGCGAATGTGGCAATTTAGGCCTCGGCATCTCGAGGGCGGCAGGAACTGCTGGCGCGACCTGCAACTAAAAATACAACACATATTTACATTGTTCTATAACTAAGTTTAATGGCTATTAGCCCGGTTAGGCTAATAAAGGGGCTCGTGCACTCAGGCACTATGGCCGGCGTCTCTGAGCCACAAGATGATGGGTGAAGTCGTGGGTTTAGATTTATGTTGCGAAAAATTTTTAATATTTAATATATATGCATATATAATTAATAATTACAATTATATATGCATATATTTTTCACTACTGGGGTGGTTTAGAAGCACTGGGGGGGGGAGAAAAATTATGACGTAAAAATAATTTTTAAACACTAAAAATTCGGGTGGGCATGGCAGCAGCTCTCTGGAACATGGCGCCCTCTCCCTCGCCGACAGGCACTGTGGGCGGCGTCTCTGTGGCGGCCCCCAGGGAGGGCGGGGAACATGGAGCACAGCTGCTGGAGAGTAGATGACAGGGTGAGTGGGGGGAAAATTAGGTTGCAAAACTTCAATAATTTAGGAAGAAAACTAAAAATGAATGAGGGATAATTGCACTGAAAAGGGGGAAACGGCGATTCTCGTTGTTTTCTTAAATCAGGGTGGTGAAATTTGTTGAATCAGGATACGGTTTCATAATGGTGAGTGTTTTAGGAACAAATTGCCAGTTCAAACATGACGGTGGAGTTTATAGTTAAAAAGTTATGTGGAATTTAGTGTGACAATGTGTAGACGAGTTTTTCGGCTGAAAGTTCTCTCGCCAGTCCGCAACCGACTGCGGGTACCCCCACCTAGGCTCCGCCCACCGGCGCGGACCAGCCAATCAGCGCAGACCCGGGCTTGGCGAGAGAGCGAAAAACACGACTGATTTTGACGGAGTATTTTTTAAGTGTTTACGGGGGTTTTTCGCATAAAATGTGTTTCGGTCTTTTGAATTTTCTGGCATCTTCAGGATTATATCGTCCCAAGTTGTGTACGAGCGGATTGGTGTGTGTTTCGACTGATTTGTAAAAGGAAGTGGCTTGCTTGACGAGTTGCGCGTGCAGTGTTTCTATGCGAAGTTCCTTGTGTATTAGGCGCATCGGGACATAAATGGGAACTTGCGCTATTCTTCTTAGGGATTTGTTCTGTACGATTTGTAGTTTCTTCAAGTGTGTTGGCGCTGCGTAGCTCCATGCTGGGGATGCGTAGGTTACTATAGGTTGGACGCAGGCTGTGTAGAGGATCTTGCCATTATGTGTACTTAAGCTGCTCTTGTGGTTTAAGAGGGGGTACAGCGTTGCTAGTCTTGCGTTGGCTTGAGCTTGTTTACTGGCGATGTGGTTCTTCCATGTGAGTCCGCGGTCCATGTGTACTCCTAAGTATTTTACAGTTGTTTTGTATTCGATGTTGTTATTGAATAGGTTGAGCTGCGGCAGGTTTTCTGGGACTCGTCGGCGCGTGAATATGATGGCTTCGCATTTGCCTACGTTAATTGATGTCCTCCAGTCGGTGAACCATGCTTCTATGGTGTGTAGCGAATCTTGCAGTCTTCGTACAGCCAGGTGGGGGCTGAGGGAGCTTGTATAGAGCATGGTGTCGTCTGCATAACACGCAATGTTGGCTCCAGGTAGTTGTGGGAGATCTGCTACATATATGTTAAATAGCAGGGGCCCTAGTATACTGCCTTGCGGTACCCCTGCTAGTATTGGTCTAGGTGTGGATATGGCGCCTGGAATGTGTGCACGAAATGAGCGGTGATGGAGGTATGAGTCTAATGTTTTGATGTATGTGTCCGGGAGTTGTATGACCTGGAGTTTGTGTAGCAGTCCTTCGTGCCATACTCGATCAAACGCCTTTTCTATGTCGAGAAAGACAGCTGCAGTGTATTGGCGCCAGTTGAATGCGTGTGTAATGTGTTCTGTAATACGGACTAATTGTTGCGTGGTGGAGTGACGAGCCCTGAAGCCAAACTGGTAGTCCGGGATTACACGATGTTCTTCCAGATGTAGTTGGATGCGGCGAGCTAGCACTTTCTCTGCGACTTTAGACAGCGTGTTGAGGAGACTAATTGGTCTGTAGCTGGTTGGTAGTTTGGGATTTTTGCCTGGTTTTGGGAGTAGGATTAGTTTGGCTTCTTTCCAGGTGTGTGGCCAGGAGTTTGTTTGTAGGATGCCATTGATGCAGGATGTGATTGCCTGAAGGGCAGGGAGTTGGAGTTGTTTGAGGACGAGGGAAGGGATTTTGTCTGCTCCTGGCGCTTTGTTGTTCTTCAGAGATTTAATTATTCTTTTCACTTCCATTTCTGTGGTAAGGAGAGGTTCCGTGGTGGTTGTGGCTAGTCGCATGTTGGCTATTTGCTCTGACACTAGGAGTGTGTGAGGCGGATTGTTGGGGAGGATGTTGGGCTGGAAGGCAAGTTCCTGGCTGTCAGCTAGCGCCTTCACTTTCTCCTGTGGTGTGTAGGCGAATGTTCCAGTTGGCTGTTGAATGGGGGGAATGACGACGGGTTTGGCAGTTAATGATTTGGTGGCTTTCCATAGAGTGTTGTCGGCTGTGGTTAAGTGTGAGATTTTGTGGTCCCACAGTGTGGCTCGGTGTAGTGCTAGGTGACTGAGGAATTCGGAGTGAAGATCGTTGTAGTCCTTCTTGAGTGCTGGTGTTCTGTTGCGTTGCCATCTACGACGAGCTTGATTTTTGGCAGTGAGAAGCAGTTGCAGGGGAAAGGGAAGGGCGACTGTATCAGGTTTCGGCTTTGTTGTTGGGACATAGTTTTGGATGGCTTTGGTGAGTGTTCTGGTTAGTTCTGCCGAGTACGCCTGCAGGTCGGCAGCTGTTGTAATGGTAGGGACAGGAGTGAGGTGGTGTTCTACGTAGGAATTTAATTTTGGCCAGTTGGCTTTTCTGAAGTTAAGGATTTTCTTAGGTTTGGTTGTAGGTGTGTGGACGTCTTCTAATGTTGCTACGACTGGCAGGTGATCAGAGTGGAGCTCATGGAGGACTTCTAGTTCGTAAACAAAGTTGGTATTAAAATAAATAGTGAAGTCTAGGATGTCAGGATTATGTTGAGGATTTTCAGGGTATCTGGTAGGATGGTAGGGAGCGCAGACCATATAACGGTGTTGCTGCTGATGTGCAAACAGCACCCTGCCATTTGTGGTTGTTTGTAGGCAGTTCCATGCAGGATGCTTGGCATTGAGGTCGCCTAGGAGAAGGAAGGAGGAGGTGAATGTGGCTAGGACTTGTAGGTTTTCAGGTTTAATAGAGCGGCCAGGCGGCGCATATGCGGATATGATGGTGCATTTCTTGCCTTTAATTGTAAGGACTACTGCAACTGCTTCTATGAGCCCTAGGTCCGGTAGGTGAACTTCATGGTGGAGTAGATTAGTGCGCACTGCCAGCGCCACTCCCCCCCCATGGTTGTCCTTGTCTGTTCGGTGTATGATGTAACCTGGAATGCGCAGATTGTCTGTGGGGGAGAGGTGAGTTTCAGTGATGGCAATAATTTGTATGTCGTGTTCGCGAAGAAATTCTTGTAGTTCTGGAAGTTTATGTCGTATGCTTCGTGCATTCCAGGTGGCTATTTTTGTAAGGGGGACATTAGTGTGGTGTGCTGTCATGTTTGGGGGAGGAAGCTGTGGTTATGGCCGTGATGAGGTCGACGGCGAGGTGAATTCTGCTCTCTGGTGGAATGGTGGTGTCCAGCCAAGCTGCCAGTAAGTTGCACAGTTTTTGCGCCACATCCATTAGTATTGGCTGCGCTTCTGCCACTTTGGTGAGAGTGCCACGCAGCACCTGGCAATCTCTGTTGTTGGCCGCCACTCGGTCAGGTGTTATGACCGCTGGGGGTGTAGGCAGAGGCATACTCCGCGTCACGATCGTGGCCGGCATGGTGGTGGTCCCATGTGGTTGTGGTTGCAGTGCAGGAACTGCCGGAGCACTGCTTGTGCTTGGTGTGGTGTCCATCTGTGGTGCCACCTGCACAGGCATAGCAGGGGCTTGCTGCATTAGCATGGGTTGCTCTGGTGCGGTCGGGGCACTCACAGGGTGCTCCGAGTATTGGCGGAGTCGTCCTGCCTGTGAGGTCATCTGGTCGTATTCCCTGTTGAGGTTAGGCTGACGCGGTTGCCGCTGTTGTCGCCTACGCTGCGGACGAGGCTGGTTGTATGCATAGGCGGTCTGCTGTTTTGCGAATTGTCTTGCCTCTCTGTCATTTAATGTGCCAAGTGTCGGGTACTCTTCCCCCAGTGTCGAGTACCGATTGCTGGTTGGTGGCGCCCAGTATTGTTGTTCATCTGGTACAGGGCCTGCCTGTGGTCCCTGTGGGCCATGGTAGCCATCTTGTGCTGGTCTGTGACGGCGTTGCACAGTTTGCCAGCCTCCCTCTGCTGCAGCATGGCTGTACTGCCTGTGCTGAGGGGGGGGCGGGGGAGCTGCGGTCCAGGTACGCGCCTGTCGTGAGTCATGGTGCTGACGCCCGTATGCTTGCTGTTTGCGCTGTGGCTGGCCACGAGGGCGTCTCTGCAGCCACTCCCTCTGATAAACAGGGCAGCCTCGATATCTGGCATTATGCTCCTGTTTACAGAGGGCACAGCGTGGCGGGCGTGGGCAGTCCTCCTGCAGTTTGTGGGGCCCGGCACATTGGGGACAGACAGGCCTGGAGTGACACTGTTTGGCAATGTGCCCCATTTGGCAGCATATGCTGCACTGGAGGGGCCCCTTGGGGTGGCGAAAATCTGTGATTCGTATTCTGAGGCCAAAGACTTGTCGAAGTGAGTTGACAATGGCCTCACTCCCCTGTGGCACATCAAGCTGGAACATGTTTGAAGCTCTCTTAGAGTAGTCGTACATCTGGTGGACCACCAAGACTGGTACACCCTGTGCCAACAAGTCTTGAGTGATCCTGTCTGTGCTGGTACCCCCTGGTATGTCTTTGATGACATACTTCAGTGGTTTGTCCTCCGGGGCTCGAGTGACAAAGTATTCTATTTCTAACCCGTCGAATGCCTTAAGGGCTTCGCGGTAGTGCGGTACAGAAGTGAAGTAATATAGGGTGCCCCTGTTGGTGTTCTTTGCTGTGAAGCTCAGACCCAGTCTCGTAAATAGGTCATAGACCCTCTCGTACGGAATGTTCTGCGTATGTTTAACCGTGATGGGGGCAGTGCGGAATTCGCGCACGCCCTGTGGCGT